>NW_027507789.1:228965609-229073607 GCF_037356315.1 Lithobates pipiens | reverse complement strand
GGTGGTGGTGAGGGGGGATGGGTGTGGGGGGGGGGGGGGGGGGGGGGGGGGGGGGGGGGGGGGGGGTGAGTGTGTGGGGGTGTAGATGATGGATAGGGGAAGAAGAAGAAGGGGGGGGGGGATGGGTGAGAGAAAAGAGAGAGAAAAAGAGAGAGAGAGAGAAAAAGAGAGAAAAAAAGAGAGAGAGAGAAAAAGAGAAGAAAAAGAAAAGAAAGAAGAAAGAAAAAAAAGAGAGAGAGAAAGAGAGAGAGAAAGAGAAAAAAGAGAGAAGGCTCTCTCTCTCTCTCCCCCTCTCTCCCCCCCTCTCTCTCTCTCTCTCCCTCCCCCCCTCTCTCTCCCCCCTCTCTCCCCTCTCTCCCCCCTCTCTCCCCCCCCCTCTCTCTCTCTCTCCCCCCCTCTCTCTCCCTCTCTCTCTCTCTCTCTCTCTCTCTCTCTCCCCCTCTCTCTCTCTCCCCCCCTCTCTCTCTCTCTCTCTCCCCCCCTCTCTCTCTCTCCCCCCTCTCTCTCTCTCTCTCTCTCTCTCTCTCTCTCTCTCTCTCCCCCCCTCTCTCTCTCTCCCCCTCTCTCTCCTCCCTCTCTCTCCCCCTCCTCTCTCTCCCTCCCCCTCTCACTCCCCCTCTCTCCCCCCCCTCTCCCCCTCCCCCCTCTCACTCCCCCCTCTCTCACTCCCCCCTCTCTCACTCCCCCCTCTCCCTCCCCCTCTCTCACTCCCCCTCTCCCTCCACCTCTCACTCCCCCCCCCTCTCTCTCTCTCTCCCTCTCCCCTCTCTCTCTTTCTCTCACTCCCCCTCTCACTACTCCCCCTCTCACTGCCCCTCTCTCTCTCACTGCCCCCTCTCCCCCTCTCTCCCTCCCTCCCTCTCTCCCTCTCTCCCTCTCTCCCTCTTCCTCCCCCCTCTCTCTCTCTCTCTCCATAGAGATGGCTGTGTAGACACAACCCGCCCCTGCTTTACCATCAGCCAATCCAGAACCTGGATTTTGCCGGAAATGTGATCTGCCATAGTATGGCGCCCCCTAGTGGCCAAGGTAGGGACTGTTTATGACTTCATGATTTCATATTGTTTTTCGGTGTCTGTGTTTTATACTCCAGGACACCAGTCTCCAATTTGTGGCCTGGGGGCCAGATGTAGCCCTATGCTTGCCTTTATCCGGCCCTTGGGGCACTGATTCTCCCACTGATACCAATGATGGGGCACTGATTCTCCCGCTGATACCAATGATGGGGCACTATTCCTCCCACTGACACCAATGATGGGGCACTATTCCTCCCACTGACACCAATGATGGGGCACTATTCCTCCCACTGACACCAATGATGGGGCACTATTCCTCCCACTGACACCAATGATGGGGCACTATTCCTCCCACTGACACCAATGATGGGGCACTATTCCTCCCACTGACACCAATGATGGGGCACTATTCCTCCCACTGATACCAATGATGGGGCACTATTCCTCCCACTGATACCAATGATGGGGCACTATTCCTCCCACTGACACCAATGATGGGGCACTATTCCTCCCACTGACACCAATGATGGGGCACTATTCCTCCCACTGACACCAATGATGGGGCACTATTCCTCCCACTGACACCAATGATGGGACACTATTCCTCCCACTGACACCAATGATGGGGCACTATTCCTCCCCACTGACAGCAATGATGGGGCACTATTCCTTCCCCTAATACCAAATGTTTACTGCCATTGGTGACAGGAAAATTTCCACTCCCACTGGCTAGAGTTGGGCTCCCTTTTGTTTAGAATGTTTGGAGACCCCTCTGCCCTAAGGGGTTCATGTCTCTTATTGGCAGGGACTAGTTTGTAACATGGCATACCAGTTAGGAGTTAGCGGTATGCGATGCCACTGATTGGTCCCTGCAGCAGCGGGGGTGGGGTCTTGTACAGCGCTCTCCGTAGAGCCATGTGCTCCTCTGTGGTGCAAAGCGGGGGCATTCTATACAATCAATCAAAACTGATGTGACTCGGTGGGGATCTCACTCTGATTGGCTAGCTGGTTGGTAGGGGTTCCTTTTTGTTCTGTCTATATTTAGGATTTAATATGTATGTGAGATGGGAAGTCTGGGGCTCCTCTCGTGGTAATGAGGCCCTGTGAAGACGGCACTGATTTTGGTGGCGCCGTCCTGCGCACTCCCCGTGCCTCTGCCACGTCCTCATCTTTTCCGTCTTCCCCGGCAGAGTATCTGACAGCAATTACACGGGCAGATCCAGTGTGTGTCGTGTCTAATTTGTGACTGATGCGAGGGAAGGATGCGCACCCCCCCCCTCCCCCCCAACTCACAAATCCTTTCATATGCAGCCAAAAAATCTGAAGAGAGAAACAAGCGCTTATTGGATTTTTCTTACAATTAACATTCCTGGCGTGGTGTGCATTCCTCCTTCAACATCGCTACGGCCTAAGTCAGAGCACCTCAGTGTCCCCAGCTGTACGACCCATGATCCGACCCTCCGACCCTTCCCCACCTTCTCATAGTACAGAGGCCGAGGGTGGAAACAGGTGACCGGCGGCCCGGCGGCCACTGAGACTCTGAATCCAAGAGCTTACAATCCAAGCACAGCGCCTGCTCGGGAAATTATAATGTCACATCCAGAATACTCCCCATGGAGGGGGATACCTGTGAGATGGAGCTATAGCCGGGAAGTGTCCAGGGGTCACCCACCTCAGGAGCTCAGTGTCATGGGACCAGTGGTCTGTTTCTCAGCTTTTCCTCATTTATTACCTGTTAACAGTTTTACCAAAAATAGATCCATCTTATTCTGATGGTTTACTCCTTGTGTGCACCCCGGCCTGATATCAGCATCACCTATAAGACACAATTCCCTGGTAGTTGGGCTGGGTGGTGTATGGGTTGCCTATCTGGAGATAGGACAGTGTGTTGTCTATCTGGTGGTAGGGCTGGGTGGTGTATGGGTTGCCTCTTGTAGTTGGGCTGGGGTGGTGTATGGGTTGCCTATCTGGAGATAGGACAGGGTGGTGTATGTGTTGTCTATCTTGTGGTAGGCTGGGTGGTGTATGGGTTGTCTCTCTGGAAGTAGGGCTGGGTGGTGTATGGGTTGCCTCTTGCAGTAGGGCTGGGTGTTGTATGGGTTTGCCTTTTGTAGTAGGGCTGGGGGGTATATGGGTTGTCTTTCTGGAAGTAGGGCTGTGGTGGTGTATGGGTTTGCCCTCTTGTAGTAGGGCTGGGGGGTATATGGTGTTGCCTCTTGTAGTAGGGCTGGGTGTTGTATGGGGTTGCCTCTTGTAGTAGGGCTGGGGGGTATATGGGTTGTCTTTCTGGAAGTAGGGCTGGGTGGGTGTATGGGTTGCCTCTTGTAGTAGGGCTGGGTGGTGTATGGGTTGCCTCTTGTAGTAGGGCTGGGGGGGTTTACTGGTTGCCTCTCATAGCAGGGATGGGTGGTGTATGGGGTGTCTATGTGGTGGTGGGACTGGGTGGTACATGGGATATCAGCATCACCTATAAGAAACAAGTCCCTGGTAGTTGGGCTGGGTGGTATATCGGTTGTCTCTCTGGTAGTAGGGCTGAGTGGTGTATAGGTTGTCTCTCTGGAAGTAGGGCTGGGTGGTGTATGGGTTGCCTCTTGTAGTAGGGCTGGGTGGTGTATGGGTTGCCTCTTGTAGTAGGGCTGGGTGGTGTATGGGGTTGCCTCTCATAGTAGGGTTGGGTGATGTATGAGTTGCCTCTCATAGTAGGGCTGG
This sequence comes from Lithobates pipiens, assembly GCF_037356315.1. Taxonomy (NCBI): domain Eukaryota; kingdom Metazoa; phylum Chordata; class Amphibia; order Anura; family Ranidae; genus Lithobates; species Lithobates pipiens. The sequence continues at coordinate 229,069,885 of NW_027507789.1, read as the reverse complement.
GTGGTGTATGGGTTGTCTATCTGGTGGTAGGCTGGGTGGTGTATGGTGTTGCCTCTTGTAGTAGGGCTGGGTGGTGTTATGGGTTGCCTCTTGTAGTAGGGCTGGGTGGTGTATGGGTTGCCTCTTGTAGCAGGATTGGGGGTTTACTGGTTGCCTCTCATAGCAGGGATGGGTGGTGTATGGGGTGTCTATGTGGTGGTGGGACTGGGTGGTACATGGGATATCAGCATCACCTATAAGAAACAAGTCCCTGGTAGTTGGGCTGGGTGGTATATCGGTTGTCTCTCTGGTAGTAGGGCTGAGTGGTGTATGGGTTGTCTCTCTGGTAGTAGGGCTGAGTGGTGTATGGGTTGCCTCTTGTAGTAGGGCTGGGTGGTGTATGGGTTGCCTCTTGTAGTAGGGCTGGGTGGTGTATGGGTTGCCTCTTGTAGTAGGGCTGGGTGGTGTATGGGTTGCCTATCTGGAGATAGGACTGGGTGGTGTATGGGTTGCCTATCTGGAGATAGGACTGGGTGGTGTATGGGTTGCCTATCTGGAGATAGGACTGGGTGGTGTATGTGTTGTCTATCTGGTGGTAGGGCTGGGTGGTGTATGGGTTGTCTCTCTGGAAGTAGGGCTGGGCGGTGTATGGTTTGCCTCTTGTAGTAGGGCTGGGTGTTGTATGGGTTGCCTTTTGTAGTAGGGCTGGGTGGTGTATGGGTTGTCTTTCTGGAAGTAGGGCTGGGTGGTGTATGGGTTGCCTCTTGTAGTAGGGCTGGGTGGTGTATGGGTTGCCTCTTGTAGTAGGGCTGGGTGGTGTATGGGTTGCCTCTTGTAGTAGGGCTGGGGGGTTTACTGGTTGCCTCTCATAGCAGGGATGGGTGGTGTATGGGGTGTCTATGTGGTGGTGGGACTGGGTGGTGCATGGGATATCAGCATCACCTATAAGAAACAAGTCCCTGGTAGTTGGGCTGGGTGGTATATCGGTTGTCTCTCTGGTAGTAGGGCTGAGTGGTGTATGGGTTGTCTCTCTGGAAGTAGGGCTGGGTGGTGTATGGGTTGCCTCTTGTAGTAGGGCTGGGTGGTGTATGGGTTGCCTCTTGTAGTAGGGCTGGGTGGTGTATGGGTTGCCTCTTGTAGTAGGGCTGGGTGGTGTATGGGTTGCCTCTTGTAGTAGGGCTGGGTGGTGTATGGGTTGCCTCTCATAGTAGTTTTGGGTGATGTATGAGTTGCCTCTCATAGTAGGGCTGGATGGTGTATGGGTTGTCTATCTGGTAGTAGGACTGGGTGGTGTATGGATTGTCTATCTGGTGGTAGGGCTGGGTGGTATATGGATTGTCTCTCTGGTAGTAGGGCTGGGTGGTATATGGGTTGCCTCTCGTAGTAGGGCTGAGTGGTGTATAGGTTGTCTCTCTGGTAGTAGGGCTGGGTGGTGTATGGGTTGTCTCTCTGGTAGTAGGGCTGAGTGGTGTATGGGTTGCCTCTCGTAGTAGGGCTGGGTGGTGTATGGGTTGTCTCTCTGGTAGTAGGGCTGGGTGGTATATGGGTTGCCTCTTGTAGTAGGGCTGGGTGGTGTATGGGTTGCCTCTTGTAGTAGGGCTGGGTGGTGTATGGGTTGCCTCTTGTAGCAGGATTGGGGGGTTTACTGGTTGCCTCTCATAGCAGGGATGGGTGGTGTATGGGGTGTCTATGTGGTGGTGGGACTGGGTGGTACATGGGATATCAGCATCACCTATAAGAAACAAGTCCCTGGTAGTTGGGCTGGGTGGTATATCGGTTGTCTCTCTGGTAGTAGGGCTGAGTGGTGTATGGGTTGTCTCTCTGGTAGTAGGGCTGAGTGGTGTATGGGTTGCCTCTTGTAGTAGGGCTGGGTGGTGTATGGGTTGCCTCTTGTAGTAGGGCTGGGTGGTGTATGGGTTGCCTCTTGTAGTAGGGCTGGGTGGTGTATGGGTTGCCTATCTGGAGATAGGACTGGGTGGTGTATGGGTTGCCTATCTGGAGATAGGACTGGGTGGTGTATGGGTTGCCTATCTGGAGATAGGACTGGGTGGTGTATGTGTTGTCTATCTGGTGGTAGGGCTGGGTGGTGTATGGGTTGTCTCTCTGGAAGTAGGGCTGGGCGGTGTATGGTTTGCCTCTTGTAGTAGGGCTGGGTGTTGTATGGGTTGCCTTTTGTAGTAGGGCTGGGTGGTGTATGGGTTGTCTTTCTGGAAGTAGGGCTGGGTGGTGTATGGGTTGCCTCTTGTAGTAGGGCTGGGTGGTGTATGGGTTGCCTCTTGTAGTAGGGCTGGGTGGTGTATGGGTTGCCTCTTGTAGTAGGGCTGGGGGGTTTACTGGTTGCCTCTCATAGCAGGGATGGGTGATGTATGGGGTGTCTATGTGGTGGTGGGACTGGGTGGTGCATGGGATATCAGCATCACCTATAAGAAACAAGTCCCTGGTAGTTGGGCTGGGTGGTATATCGGTTGTCTCTCTGGTAGTAGGGCTGAGTGGTGTATGGGTTGTCTCTCTGGAAGTAGGGCTGGGTGGTGTATGGGTTGCCTCTTGTAGTAGGGCTGGGTGGTGTATGGGTTGCCTCTTGTAGTAGGGCTGGGTGGTGTATGGGTTGCCTCTTGTAGTAGGGCTGGGTGGTGTATGGGTTGCCTCTCATAGTAGTTTTGGGTGATGTATGAGTTGCCTCTCATAGTAGGGCTGGATGGTGTATGGGTTGTCTATCTGGTAGTAGGACTGGGTGGTGTATGGATTGTCTATCTGGTGGTAGGGCTGGGTGGTATATGGATTGTCTCTCTGGTAGTAGGGCTGGGTGGTATATGGGTTGCCTCTCGTAGTAGGGCTGAGTGGTGTATAGGTTGTCTCTCTGGTAGTAGGGCTGGGTGGTGTATGGGTTGTCTCTCTGGTAGTAGGGCTGAGTGGTGTATGGGTTGCCTCTCGTAGTAGGGCTGGGTGGTGTATGGGTTGTCTCTCTGGTAGTAGGGCTGGGTGGTATATGGGTTGCCTCTTGTAGTAGGGCTGGGTGGTGTATGGGTTGCCTCTTGTAGTAGGGCTGGGTGGTGTATGGGTTGCCTCTTGTAGCAGGATTGGGGGGTTTACTGGTTGCCTCTCATAGCAGGGATGGGTGGTGTATGGGGTGTCTATGTGGTGGTGGGACTGGGTGGTACATGGGATATCAGCATCACCTATAAGAAACAAGTCCCTGGTAGTTGGGCTGGGTGGTATATCGGTTGTCTCTCTGGTAGTAGGGCTGAGTGGTGTATGGGTTGTCTCTCTGGTAGTAGGGCTGAGTGGTGTATGGGTTGCCTCTTGTAGTAGGGCTGGGTGGTGTATGGGTTGCCTCTTGTAGTAGGGCTGGGTGGTGTATGGGTTGCCTTTCTGGAGATAGGACTGGGTGGTGTATGGGTTGCCTATCTGGAGATAGGACTGGGTGGTGTATGGGTTGCCTATCTGGAGATAGGACTGGGTGGTGTATGTGTTGTCTATCTGGTGGTAGGGCTGGGTGGTGTATGGGTTGTCTCTCTGGAAGTAGGGCTGGGCGGTGTATGGTTTGCCTCTTGTAGTAGGGCTGGGTGGTGTATGGGTTGCCTTTTGTAGTAGGGCTGGGTGGTGTATGGGTTGTCTCTCTGGTAGTAGGGCTGAGTGGTGTATGGGTTGTCTCTCTGGTAGTAGGGCTGGGTGGTGTATGGGTTGTCTCTCTGGTAGTAGGGCTGGGTGGTGTATGGGTTGTCTCTCTGGTAGTAGGACTGGGTGGTGTATGGTGTGTCTATCTGGTAGTAGGACTGGGTGGTGTATGGTGTGTCTATCTGGTAGTAGGACTGGGTGGTGCATGGGGTGACTATCTGGTAGTAGGACTGGGTGGTGTATAGGTTGTCTATCTGGTAGCAGGACAGGGTGGTGCATGGGGTGTCTATCTGGTAGTAGGACTGGGTGGTGTATGGTGTGTCTGCCTGGTGGTAGGACTGGGTGGTGCATGGAGTGTCTATCTGGTATCTGGTTGTAGTACTGGGTAGGGCTTGAATAATGTATGGGTTGTCTATCTGGTGGCAGGACAGGGTGGTGCATGGGGTGTCTATCTGGTAGTAGGACTGGGTGGTGTATGGTGTGTCTATCTGGTAGTAGGACTGGGTGGTGCATGGGGTGTCTATCTGGTAGTAGGACTGGGTGGTGTATAGGTTGTCTATCTGGTAGCAGGACAGGGTGGTGCATGGGGTGTCTATCTGGTAGTAGGACTGGGTGGTGTATGGTGTGTCTATCTGGTAGTAGGACTGGGTGGTGCATGGGGTGTCTATCTGGTAGTAGGACTGGGTGGTGTATGGTGTGTCTATCTGGTAGTAGGACTGGGTGGTGCATGGGGTGACTATCTGGTAGTAGGACTGGGTGGTGTATAGGTTGTCTATCTGGTAGCAGGACAGGGTGGTGCATGGGGTGTCTATCTGGTAGTAGGACTGGGTGGTGTATGGTGTGTCTGCCTGGTGGTAGGACTGGGTGGTGCATGAAGTGTCTATCTGGTATCTGGTTGTAGTACTGGGTAGGGCTTGAATAATGTATGGGTTGTCTATCTGGTGGCAGGACAGGGTGGTGCATGGGGTGTCTATCTGGTAGTAGGACTGGGTGGTGTATGGTGTGTCTATCTGGTAGTAGGACTGGGTGGTGCATGGAATGTCTATCTGGTATCTGGTTGTAGTACTGGGTAGGGCTTGAATAATGTATGGGGTGTCTATCTGGTAGCAGGACAGGGTGGTGCATGGGGTGTCTATCTGGTAGTAGGACTGGGTGGTGTATGGTGTGTCTATCTGGTAGTAGGACTGGGTGGTGCATGGGGTGACTATCTGGTAGTAGGACTGGGTGGTGTATAGTTTGTCTATCTGGTAGCAGGACAGGGTGGTGCATGGGGTGTCTATCTGGTAGTAGGACTGGGTGGTGTATGGTGTGTCTATCTGGTAGTAGGACTGGGTGGTGTATGGTGTGTCTATCTGGTAGTAGGACTGGGTGGTGCATGGGGTGACTATCTGGTAGTAGGACTGGGTGGTGTATAGGTTGTCTATCTGGTAGCAGGACAGGGTGGTGCATGGGGTGTCTATCTGGTAGTAGGACTGGGTGGTGTATGGTGTGTCTATCTGGTAGTAGGACTGGGTGGTGTATGGTGTGTCTATCTGGTAGTAGGACTGGGTGGTGCATGGGGTGTCTATCTGGTAGTAGGACTGGGTGGTGTATGGTGTGTCTATCTGGTAGTAGGACTGGGTGGTGTATGGTGTGACTATCTGGTAGTAGGACTGGGTGGTGTATGGTGTGTCTATCTGGTAGTAGGACTGGGTGGTGCATGGGGTGACTATCTGGTAGTAGGACTGGGTGGTGTATAGGTTGTCTATCTGGTAGCAGGACAGGGTGGTGCATGGGGTGTCTATCTGGTAGTAGGACTGGGTGGTGTATGGTGTGTCTATCTGGTAGTAGGACTGGGTGGTGTATGGTGTGTCTATCTGGTAGTAGGACTGGGTGGTGTATGGTGTGTCTATCTGGTAGTAGGACTGGGTGGTGCATGGGGTGACTATCTGGTAGCAGGACAGGGTGGTGCATGGGGTGACTATCTGGTAGCAGGACAGGGTGGTGCATGGGGTGTCTGTCTGGTGGTAGGACTGGGTGGTGCATGGAGTGTCTATCTGGTATCTGGTTGTAGGACTGGGTAGGGCTTGAATAATGTATGGGGTGTCTATCTGGTAGTAGGACAGGGTGGTGTATGGGGTTGTCTGTCTGGTGGCGGGACTGGTCGGATGCACTGAACCCCCCTGTCCATCCAACCCTGCTGCCTAGTATTTTACTTAACATCCTCTAATATCAGCGCCTTAAAAAGCTTCTCACCAGGGCTCGCTATAGGGCTTATGGTTGTGGAGAGGTGCATATATACGTTTAGCCACCTACACTCTGTGCACAGTATGAGTCTTTTACATATATAGACTTATATTTTACATTTTGCATTTTTTCTGCATTTTTGATTTTTATTTTCAGCTTTATTTTTCAAATTTATTATATAGATTTTTGGGTTTTTTAATCATATATATTTTTTATTCCTTGGTACCGATATTTACCCTTTGTGTCATACTGGGGTGGTACATTATATACCCCCCAAAGGGTTTTCTGTTTGGTATTTTTTGTGAATGCCATAAAAAAAAAATTTTTGTAGTTTAGCTCATTTTATATATTTACCTTCTGTTATTACATTTTTTGTCATTTATATTTTTATTTTTGCTAAACACATCTCTGTCTGAATACCGATGTGTGAATTAAAGTTTATGGTTTTTTAAAACTACACACCTTTGTTGGAATTACTACACTATGGAATCCTCCCCCCTTCTTTTTTCCTTGAGGAAACTCTGAATACCAATATCAGCCTCACCTGCTCATCAGGACTCGAGTGGACTCCAATCTCTGCAAATAATCTCTCATCATCTACGTCAGCAGTGTGATCTCTACGGGCCTGACTGCCCTGTGTGGGCTCATAGTTCCGGTGAGTGGGGAGCTAAAGGGGGCGAATCTGTTCCTGGGCACCAGTCACTTTTCCACCTACTGCACTCTTTTTGCTGTGAAAATTTTGTGGACTTATTAATTACTAATTTTTTCTAGTAATATATTTTTTCACTTTTTGGACTGCATTTATAGCTCTTAATAGATGATCTGGGGGTAACTTTGAGATTTATATGCATTTTTTTGGGTAATAATTATCACATTGATTTATTTAATATTTATTTATGTAATATCTCCTATTTTATGGATTTACATTCCTGGTATTATCACATATTTATTTGAGGGTATATCACACTGTATGGTCCCCCTATTTTCACTTTATTTATTTTTATTCATACAATTAACTTCACTGTGTTAATTTTTCAACACACTTATCAATTTAGTGGCATATTAATATCTTATTATTTACCACGTATTTATCACTGCTGCGCGCTATGCATATGTTATTTACCATATTACTAATTCCCGCTGCTTACGTAGTTGTCTAGTTTTGTGTCTACGTAGTCAAGCTTGGTCTAATTTATAGCCATCTTTTGTGGTACCTGATTGGCTGTGCTCAGGAATTGTTGTATAATATTGTTGGCTGTGTGTCTCTATTTTCTATATTCTGCATATTAGTAGTAGTTAGCTTTAGGGGGGTTATATATGTACTTCCCTTCCCTCTCTCCTCCTGTGCAATTCATATATACACTCCTCTGGATAGGATCTGATATCTATATGACACCTCTTGTGGCTCTGTGATAGGCTAATGGTGGAGGCGTACCTCTATTTTATGTACACACCCCATTTGAGCAAATTTACAGTGGCGCCGAACCCCTTTTATAAATAACTTCCTCTGGTGCATGGAGTGTCTATCTGGTAGTAGGACTGGGTGGTGCATGGGGTGACTATCTGGTAGTAGGACTGGGTGGTCCATGGGGTGACCATCTGGTAGTAGGACTGGGTGGTCCATGGGGTGACCATCTGGTAGTAGGACTGGGTGGTGCATGGGGTTGTCTATCTGGTAGTAGGACAGGGTGGTGCATGGAGTGTTTATCTGGTAGTAGGACTAGGTGGTGCATGGGGTTGTCTATCTGGTAGTAGGACTAGGTGGTGCATGGGGTTGTCTATCTGGTAGTAGGACAGGGTGGTGCATGGATTGTTTATCTGGTAGTAGGACAGGGTGGTGCATGGATTGTTTATCTGGTAGTAGGACTGGGTGGTGCATGGGGTTGTCTATCTGGTAGTAGGACAGGGTGGTGCATGGAGTGTTTATCTGGTAGTAGGACTAGGTGGTCCATGGGGTGACCATCTGGTAGTAGGACTAGGTGATCCATGGGGTTGTCTATCTGGTAGTAGGACAGGGTGGTGCATGGATTGTTTATCTGGTAGTAGGACTGGGTGGTTTATGGGGTGTTTAGCTGGTAGTAGGACTGGTCAGTTTAGGGGGTGTCTGGTAATAGAAGTGGAAAGGGGGCAATTTTTGCGGGCTGTAGAGTTTAGCTGGGTCCCGTACTATATTCGAAGGACTCTAAATTTGCCCCAAGGTGAGAATCGTATCCAAAAAGTGAAGGAAGGACTGTACCCTTCTCGCTGAGCGGAGGACCCCTTTAGGGGATTCCTATGTTGGACCCTTCCATCTCTCATAGGGTCAGACGGTTCTCCCTGAAAGCCATTGAGGCAGATTGCAGCCATCAGAGTGAATCCTCCACCGATCTTCACCATGGAATGTCCTCCCCGTAACGTTCCCTGCGGCCCGGACCTGGATAGGACCTCCCGCTGTCGCCAGGTCGGCCGGGGGACAGGGCCTCTTTGCCGGGGGACAGGGCCTCTTTGCCGGGGGACAGGGCCTCTTTGCCGCGGTCCCTGAGGGGCATTTGAGTGTAATCACGATAAAGATGTGTTTTTTTTTTTTTTTTGCTTAATTTACCGCAGGCAGTTCAAAGGCGACGTTCCGAGCGCGGCTAAAATAAAAGGCGGGGGATGTCATGTGAAGCCCTCGACAATTATACGCCTCGATTACGGCTGGCGGAGTAACCTTCAGCGCTGAAATCCCCGCTCTGCATACATTAGGCACAACAATGGATTCCGACATGAAAATGGATTTGAACTGTCAAAGAGGAGGAGGAGGACGCGGCAGACAAGACTGTTTGGGGAAAGAAAATAATTTTGCCGGTGCGCTAAATTAGAAGTGAATTTGACACATTTCAAAGGCTGCGCGAATAACAAATTTACATCAGAAACGCGTCGGCTTATGAAAAGGAAAAGATTTTGCGACGTGGTGAAAACGTTTAATGGTGAGACGGTTCAGAGGTAGCGCAGCCCCTACTGCGAGAGCAGAGCAGCCCCCCCCCCCCCGGCAATGGATGGCGCTGACTCTGCGGATGTTAACCCCCTCCTGGTGATGGTGGGGGGGGGGCAAAGGCAATCCAAAGAGCGATGCTTTAAGGAGAACTCCGGCGAAAGGCACAACTTTCCAGGCTTGGATAGCGGATGTGGGGAATCCACAGGCCTGACCCCCTTTGCAGGTGTTGGGTTAGAAGGCGCTAGACTGCGTGATCAGAGTCAAGCGTGGTCCTGCCCAGGCTGACCAATCGCCTGCGTGGGTTTCAGATTTGAGGTCCGATATGAACAACCCGCCCAGGTGACACAGATCTGCACTTCTCCGCTGTTGGGGAATTTTAAAGAAATTAAAGAGGACCTGTCATCCAATATATGTCGCTTTAATCCTCTCTACTCTACGTATATATCACGGAACTCCCCCTGACAAGGCCTTCATCTGCCCAGAAGGGCGGCGCCATCTTTGTTCAGGACAGTGGTGGTCTGTCAATTGTGGGCGCAGGGCCCCCCGCCAAAAGTTACTCATCAAAAATAAATTGTCCCTTTTTTAAATGTGTGAGGGGCGCCAGACACACAGGATCTATGGGAAGCATGACGTGTTTGCAATCATGTGATTGTGGCTGAGAAGCTCTATTGGTGCTTCCTTAGGGTGTCCCCGTGGCGCAGAGCCATGCACCCCCCCCCCCCAGCACTCTCACTGTGGCATTATGTTTCCTGTGGAGGGCGTGGTCCGTAGAGTGGTGCTTTAATCGGACCTGTGGCGTCACTTCTGGTTTTTAGAGGGAGTGACTCCCCCGGAACGCAAGGAGCAGAACAGGGCATATTACTACTGCTAGGGAAGAGTCAAGAGTGGGTGGGCTTAGGTAGTGTTCTGATGTGTTTAGCTGGTGCTGGACTTCATGGAATCCAGAGGTGTCATCCTGGGACTCGGAGCATGGTGCCAGCAAATACAAAGTGGTAATGTCAGCAGGGCTAATGCAGTGGCCTACCATTGGCATTGCTGATGCGCTGCTTCACTGGGGAGTGGGGGCCCTCATAATGGGCACAGCGGGTGTACAGACCCGGGAACTCAGCACAGATATGGTGGGGACCCCTCATAATGGGCACAGCGGGTGTACATACCCGGGAACTCAGCACAGAGATGGTGGGAACCCCTCATAATGGGCACAGCGGGTGTACAGACCCGGGAACTCAGCACAGAGATGGTGGGAACCCCTCATAATGGGCACAGTGGGTGTACAGACCCGGGAACTCGGCACAGGGATGGTGGGAACCCCTCATAATGGGCACAGCGGGTGTACAGACCCGGGAACTCAGCACAGGGATGGTGAGAACCCCTCATAATGGGCACAGCGGGTGTACAGACCCGGAAACTCAGCACAGATATGGTGGGGACCCCTCATAATGGGCACAGCGGGTGTACATACCCGGGAACTCAGCACAGAGATGGTGGGAACCCCTCATAATGGGCACAGCGGGTGTACAGACCCGGGAACTCGGCACAGGGATGGTGGGAACCCCTCATAATGGGCACAGCGGGTGTACAGACCCGGGAACTCAGCACAGGGATGGTGAGAACCCCTCATAATGGGCACCGCGGGTGTACAGACCCGGGAACTCGGCACAGGGATGGTGGGAACCCCTCATAATGGGCACAGCGGGTGTACAGACCCGGGAACTCAGCACAGGGATGGTGAGAACCCCTCATAATGGGCACAGCGGGTGTACAGACCCGGGAACTCAGCACAGGGATGGTGGGAACCCCTCATAATGGGCACAGCGGGTGTACAGACCCGGGAACTCGGCACAGGGATGGTGGGAACCCCTCATAATGGGCACAGCGGGTGTACAGACCCGGGAACTCGGCACAGGGATGGTGGGAACCTCTCATAATGGGCACAGTGGGTGTACAGACCTGGGAACTCAGCACAGGGATGGTGGGAACCCCTCATAATGGGCACAGCGGGTGTACAGACCCGGGAACTCAGCACAGGGATGGTGGGAACCCCTCATAATGGGCACAGCGGGTGTACAGACCCGGGAACTCACCACAGGGATGGTGGGAACCCCTCATAATGGGCACAGCGGGTGTACAGACCTGGGAACTCAGCACAGGGATGGTGGGAACCCCTCATAATGGGCACAGCGGGTGTACAGACCCGGGAATTCAGCACAGGGATGGTGGCAACCCCTCATAATGGGCACAGCGGGTGTACAGACCCGGGAACTCAGCACAGGGATGGGGGGAACCCCTCATAATGGGCACAGCGGGTGTACAGACCCAGGAACTCAGCACAGGGATGGTGGAAACCCCTCATAATGGGCACAGCGGGTGTACAGACCCGGGAACTCAGCACAGGGATGGTGGGAACCCCTCATAATGGGCACAGCGGGTGTACAGACCTGGGAACTCAGCACAGGGATGGTGGGAACCCCTCATAATGGGTACAGTGAGGCTGCATATAATGGGTAGTTTTTTCTAGCAGTAACGATACATAATCACCTGATAAATGGCTATTTACATTCCTGCATTACTAACAGTTTCATTTTTCAGTTTATTTTTGCCCTCTCAAAAATTTTGAGCACCAGCCATCACTGGTTCAGGCATCTTCCAGGGAAACCATCTACTTCCTGGACTTCCTTCTACAATGTTACGGTGTGACCTCTTGGTTGGATCAGATGGTGCTCCGGTGTGACCTCTGTTGGTTGGATCAGATGGTGGTCCAGTGTGACCTCTATTGGTTGGATAAGATGGTGGTCCAATATCTAAGGAGCAGCAGCAATGAAGTGTCCCTGAGAATTGACCAATCATGAAGGGTATAGCTTCATTGTTATTGTTTTGTTGATGGTGGAACCATCATTGTGAGGCTCCACACTGCTCCGTCATTGTAATTGGAAGGTTGGGGGTTTGGGGGATAATTGGCTGAGCAGACATTGGGAGAATCTTCAGGCCATCCAATGTCTATGGTCTTTCACTGAGTGCTGATGTATTAAATTGCCGTGTGAAGGGAATCCCCTTGACGTACAGCTAAACTGCCATTTTCCCCCCGTTTGACCGCTGCTCTCCTCCAATCAGCCCTCTGGCCCATCTGGTAAAAGCCTGAATTGCCCAGGAGCCGGAAAATAATTTCCTATTCTGATTAATGCAGCCAGAACAAACAAGGAGTTCAGGCAGTTAATTATGTTTTGTATACTTGTCTGATTCTGCTCGCTTTAGCTGTACACCTCTAGAAAAACAAAAATCCCCTCCCCCCCCCCCCCCCCCCCCCGCCGTCCACATTGAACGCGACAGTCTCCTGACTGCAGAAACATCTGTGAGAACGCGGCTCGACAGCAAACTAACAACCGCTGGGCCGCTATCACAGCCTGGCCTTTCATGTGGCTCCGCCACGTAATGATGTTAGGATCTAATCAGCCTTCAATGTCGGCCTCTCCCTGTGAACGCAGCGGAGGCCCATCGGCGGGGAACCCTTTGACGTTTAGTTATAAACAAACTCTGCAAAGGTCTGCGGCAGCAAAATAATAAGATTCCCCGTGCTAAAACCATCAAATTACTCCGACACGGGCCTGTCCGTCAACACCTACAAAAGTAAAAAAATAAAATAAACCTGGATTATCATATTCAAAGAACCTTCACCGCGTCTTCTGAAGGCGAAGATTCAACTGACGTTTTATTGACTGCACACAATTATAAACACAGAGTATATCGTACATTGTTACTTTATGTATCGACTTTTGTATCGTCCTTATACGTTATGTATCTCCTATACACTATACATATCATCCTTATACGTTATGTATCTTCTATACACTATACATATCATCCTTATACGTTATGTATCAACTTTATACTTTATATATCATATTTATACTTTATCGTCCGTACGTTATGTATCTTGTTTATGTTTTATGTCTTGTTTATATATTTTTTGTATTGTCTTTATACTTAATGCATCTATGTACTTTATGTATTGTCTATATACTTTTTGTATCTACTTTGTGTTTCATCTGTATACTTTATGTAATGTCTTTATACTTTATGTGACAATTTTCATACTTTATACTCCTTTTATTTTTTGTATTGTCTTTATACTTTTGCTCCACCTTTATGCTCTTTTTGTATCAATGTTTAGATTTTATGCATCATCCTTTAGATTTTACAAATCCTCCTTTCTTTAAACTTTTCGTATCACCTTTTAGATTTTATGTATCGTCTGTATACTTTGTGTCGCCTTCAAACTTTATGCGTCAGATTTTTGCTTTATGTTTCAATTGTTTCGATTTTGTGTATCGTCTTGATACTTTTCTTAATCATCTTTATATTTAATTTATTGTCTATACTATATGTCCTGTATATCATCTTTTACTTTTTTGTATCAATGTTTCAATTTTATGTACTATTTTTGTATCCCCATTATACTTCATCTTTTTTACACTTTGTCTTTATACTTTATGTATCAATGTTTAGATTTTACGAATCTTCTTATTTTATACTTTTCGTATCACCTTTCCGATTTTATGTATAGTCCATATACTTTATGTTCACCTTTATACTTTATGTATCGTCTATATACTTTGTGTCAGATTTTTGCTTCAATGTTTAGCTTTTGTGTATCGTCTTTATACTTTTCTTTTCTTTATCATCTTTCCACTTAATTTTTTGTCTATACTATATGTCTTGTAGATCATCTTTAAATTTTTGTATCAGTGTTTAAATTTTATGTATTATCTTTTGATTTTATGTATCATCTTTATACTTTGTGTAGTCTTTTTTTATTTCTGTATCAATGTTTTGATTTTATGCATTATCTTTAGATTTTATGTATCGCCTTTATACCTAATGTATCCTTTATATGCACGTCGGGACCCTTCGGGGTAAGACCGCGCTATAGATTCCCCTCAATTCAACTATATATATATATATATATATATATATATATATATATATATATATATATATATATATATATATATATATATATATATATATATATATATATATCTATATCTATATATATATATATCATATATATATCTCTATATATATATATATATATATATCATATATATATCTCATATCTCATATATATATATATATATATATATTATAATATATGAGATATATATATATCTCATATCTCATATATATATATATATATATATTATAATATATGAGATATATATATATCTCATATATATATATATATATATATATATATATATATATATATTATAATATATGAGATATATATATATAGATAGATAGATAGAGAGATCTATATATATATAATATCTATCTATCTATCTATATATATATATATATATATATATATATATATATATATATATATATATATATATATATATATATATATATATATATATATATATTAGTTGAATATATATATATATATCTATATATATCTTTTTTTATTTCTATATTTTAAATTGTATCTCTATTATCTTTATTTATCGTTCCATAGGTTAAAAATAGAGACACAAGTCCATCTAGTTAAACCAATAACAATCATCTGTATATACGGTACTTTTTTTGTCTATATGCTTTTATATATCATCTTTTTATTTCCCTATTAATGTGTACATTTTATCTCCTTTAGATTTTATGTACCGTCTTTATACATTTTATCAAAATTTTTACACTTTGTGTTGCCTTATACAAGTCAGGAAGCCGAATCAGTATTGCGACCCATGGCGAATAATCTGTGGTCGTTATTGGTAACTGTGCTTTGCACATCTTGTTACAGTCTAGGTGAAAAAAAAAGAAAACCATAAGTACTAAAATATCAGTAAAATGTTCGCATGAATCTGTTCCTATTCGCTGGTCACAAGTTTGCCGCCGTGCGCCCATTTCTGTCCCAGTAAATCAGTTTATTTTCCGGCAGACGCGGGATATCTGTCCTTCCGGAGGTGTTGGGTCAACCGATAGCATCCAGCGCAACGCCAAGACACGGCTAATCTCCCCGAGCTTTATACGCGGCACGCCAAGCCGGCGACGCGTCCTTTAATCGGATTTTCCAGGACCCAGGGTCTTGTTTAATTGGATCTAGAAGTTTAAACTTCACTACAAAGATAACCTGAGGCATAGATAACGCGCCGACAATTTTTTTCTATTTTTTTTTCCTCTTTATTTTCCCCGGTAAAGAGCGGAATTGCCTGGTTCCCTTCGCTGCGCCGTGTGGGGCTGGCGGCGGCGGCGGCGGAGGGGTTAAAAGATGAGCCATCACTGCTGTGAAATTCTTTAAAGAAGAAAATTGTCCCCAAGCAAAAAATCCAGCACAGAAGGGGGACTCGCCCCCAGGAAAACACAGGCGTTTGAAGTGGGACCCCCAGTTGTGTGAATTCTTTGAAGGGATCTTCTTGTCTTCTTAATGCCGAGGCTTTGATGTGCCACAGAAGAACACTTTGTAATTATGAGCAGTTTTTTTTTTTTATAGATATAAAGAAAATATATAAATCAGGGTATCCGGAAATGAGCCGCGCCATTGTTCTGCGGATACGCGGCAACGCGTCAGGACGGCGACATGGCCGATCAGTGGCTGGATTTTATAAGGGACGTTACTGTCTCCCTAGGGAGTGAATATCAATGGGGGGCTCCTGTGCGCAAATGACTTCCTGTTTGGGGACCCCATAGAATACATCCACTTTAAAACCCCCATTTGCCTAAAATGGCCACTAAGATCCAGCCAGGCAATGCAGCAGAGTTCTATAATGACGAACAGGTGGGGGATGGTCATCCAGATTGGTTGTGTTTGCTGTGGTTCAGATTGATGTGTGTGTGTGTGGGTGTCCACCCTGTTGAGTCTTATCCAGTTGAACATGTATAAATTAAGCGGCCCTCTAGGCAGCTGCCAAAGGTGTCGGCTTTTAAAGGGGGCGTGTTGCTATTGTCTGTAGCTGGTTTTGGGTCTTTGTCATGGTGGACAGTCTGATATACTGAGTGTCTTTGCAGTGTACTCTGTGAGCAGTACCAAAAATGGTATTGTCCATGGAGTGCGGTGAACAGATTCTACAATTCTATAACCTTTTTCTAGCTGCAAAACATTTGTAAAGTGTACTAATGCTATGCTTGTCCCGAGGACGCTTCCTGCTCTCACACTGTGCATGTCCCGAGGACACTTCCTGCTCTCACGCTGTGCTTGTCCCGAGGACGCTTCTTACTCTCACACTGTGCATGTCCCGAGGACACTTCCTGCTCTTACACTGTGCTTGTCCCGAGGACACTTCCTGCTCTTACACTGTGCTTGTCCCGAGGACGCTTCTTACTCTCACACTGTGCTTGTCCCGAGGACGCTTCCTGCGCTCACACTGTGCTTGTCCCGAGGACGCTTTCTGCTCCCACACTGTGCTTGTCCCAAGGACGCTTCCTGCTCTCACACTGTGCTTGTCCCGAGGACGCTTCCTACTCTCACACTGTGCTTGTCCCGAGGACGCTTCTTACTCTCACACTGTGCTTGTCCCGAGGACGCTTCCTACTCTCACACTGTGCTTGTCCCGAGGACGCTTCCTGCTCTCACACTGTGCTTGTCCCGAGGACACTTCCTACTCTCACACTGTGCTTGTCCCGAGGACACTTCCTGCTCTCACACTGTGCTTGTCCCGAGGACGCTTCCTGCTCTCACACTGTGCATGTCCCGAGGACTCTTCCTGCTCTCACACTGTGCTTGTCCCGAGGACGCTTCCTGCTCTCACACTGTGCTTGTCCCGAGGACGCTTCCTGCACTGTCACTGTACTTGTCCCGAGGACACTTCCTGCTCTCACACTGTGCTTGTCCCGAGGACACTTCCTGCATTCACACTGTGCTTGTCCCGAGGACGCTTCCTGCTCTCACGCTGTGCTTGTCCCGAGGACGCTTCCTGCGCTCACACTGTGCTTGTCCCGAGGACGCTTCCTGCTCTCACACTGTGCTTGTCCCGAGGACACTTCCTGCTCTCACACTGTGCCTTTCCCTAGGACGCTTCCTGCTCTCACACTGTGCTTGTCCCGAGGACGCTTCCTTCTCTCACACTGTGCTTGTTCCGAGGACGCTTCCTTCTCTCACACTGTGCTTGTTCCGAGGACGCTTCCTGCGCTCACACTGTGCTTGTCCCGAGGACGCTTCCTTCTCTCACACTGTGCTTGTCCTGAGGACGCTTCCTGCGCTGTCACTGTGCTTGTCCCGAGGACACTTCCTGCTCTCACACTGTGCTTGTCCCGAGGACGCTTCCTGCGCTTACACTGTGCTTGTCCTGAGGACGCTTCCTGCGCTGTCACTGTGCTTGTCCTGAGGACACTTCCTGCTCTCACACTCTGCTTGTCCCGAGGACGCTTCCTGCTCTCACACTCTGCTTGTCCTGAGCACACTACATCTGTTTCCTTACTAAGTGGGCACAAATGAGTCCAATCTGCTTCAGTCCAGCTCTCTGGCTGTGTTAGACTCCAGCATGGTAAACATGACTGTCATTGCTAACTGGACTGCTCCCCAGACCCAGGTGGGCCAGTCGGGTCAGGGTGCTTTACAGAGTGATCAGACGAGTCATACAGACTGGACTTTGGGGTTCAGACGTGTTTGGACATGCACCCCAGTGTTCCGGATGGAGTGTAGAGGGGTCACGGCCTCTGTTATTGCTGTGTGTGTCCCCTCGCTTTGTCATGGTGACTGAACTGAGGGCAAATCCCAGAATTTAATTGTCCTACTGGTGCAAGCTCTCACTCGCCCGGTTCATACTGGTACAAGCCCTGACTCGCCCGGCTTGTACTGGTGCAAGCCCTGACTCGCCCGGTTCATACTGGTGCAAGCCCTGACTCGCCCGGTTCATACTGGTGCAAGCCCTGACTCGCCCGGTTCATACTGGTGCAAGCCCTGACTCGCCCGGTTCATACTGGTGCAAGCCCTGACTCGCCCGGTTCATACTGGTACAAGCCCTGACTCGCCCGGTTCATACTGGTACAAGCCCTGACTCGCCCGGTTCATACTGGTACAAGCCCTGACTCGCCCGGTTCATACTGGTACAAGCCCTGACTCGCCCGGTTCATACTGGTACAAGCTCTGACTCGCCCGGTTCATACTGGTGCAAGCCCTGACTCGCCCGGTTCATACTGGTGCAAGCCCTGACTCGCCCGGCTCGTACTGGTGCAAGCCCTGACTCGCCCGGCTCGTACTGGTGCAAGCCCTGACTCGCCCGGCTCGTACTGGTGCAAGCCCTGACTCGCCCGGCTCGTACTGGTGCAAGCCCTGACTCGCCCGGCTCGTACTGGTGCAAGCCCTGACTCGCCCGGCTCGTACTGGTGCAAGCCCTGACTCGCCTGGCTCGTACTGGTGCAAGCCCTGACTCGCCCGGTTCATATCAATGTATCCAATGACCCTGTCTCCCTTGAAGTAATTGTCCCTGGGATGCCGCCATGTTTTTTGTGGTGGGGAGGACGGAGCGTCTTGGGGTTGCGCTGGTTATTATTCACCTTCTCGTCAGATGCTCATCACCTTCGAAACGTAAACCTGCTTAGACAATAAAAGGAAATCAAATCATTTCACTTTAGTCTACGGACCCCGAGAACAGCGTTTGTGGGAGCGAAGGGGTCGGCGGCGTCTTCTGCGCTGCCCGCGGTGCTCCTGGTGAGAGGGGGGTCTGCGGTCATCCGGCACCTCATTACAAATGCTGATAAGCCCCTTCTCCTTTGATGTTGGGGGGAGCAGAGCGCAGAGCGACTGGAGGGGCCCCTGCTTGCCTTTTGTTTGTCACCGAGCTGGAGCACCCAGCCGTGCCATGTGTCAGCGCCGTCTCAATCATCGCACTCCGCAGCGGGCACAGCCGCCCCCCCGCCGCGCCCTCACACTTCATTTGGGATTCTTGTATATGGTGGTAGAGAGCAGACCTGCCACCCCACACACCGTACAGGAAGTATAAAGGGGCTCAGCCAGGAAATCTCAGCAATGAGAAGACGGAGGCACACCGCCGCTCACTGGCAGGACCGGCTCTCCTCTGGGGGGGGAGCAAATAATTTCCAGAGGGCGATTCCCTGATCACTCCACCCAAAACTGATACCTCCGCTGGAAAGCCAAACCACTGAGAAGTTCCCTCGTCCAACTCCGCCCACTTGTGTCAGCCTATAGCAGGAGGTCCCACTCTGCTGGGGAGGGAGGGGCCAGCACTGAACCAGGACATATATGATATATTCTGCAGATTATCCCATCACTGACCTCTCTACAGATCTGCAGAGCATCGCTCCCTCCCATCCCCATCCTGACAGATCCATATTCATATATTCTGCAGATTATCCCATCACTGACCTCTCTACAGATCTGCAGAACATCGCTCCTTCCCATCCTGACAGATCTATATTGATATATTCTGCAGATTATCCCATCACTGACCTCTCTACAGATCTGCAGAACATCGCTCCTTCCCATCCTGACAGATCTATATTGATATATTCTGCAGATTATCCCATCACTGACCTCTCTACAGATCTGCAGAGCATCGCTCCCTCCTATCCCCATCCTGACAGATCTATATTGATATATTCTGCAGATTATTCCATCACTGACCTCTCTACAGATCTGCAGAGCATCGCTCCATCTTGACAGACTGCCGAGCATCTCTCCCTATAAATGTTTACATTGTATCCTGGGCCCTCCATACACATATACGCAAAGTGCTGAGTATTCCGCCATGCAGAGCGTCGCTCCCTATTAGGGATGAGCCCAAAGTTCGAGTCAAAAGTAAGTTTGCCGAACAGCGTACATTATGCGGTGTTCGTGGGAAATTCGAAATCCGCCGGAACACTGTGTTAAAGTCTGTGGGACACGAACATGAATAAGCAAAAGTGTTCATTTTAAAAGCTTATATGCAAGTTATTGTCATAAAAAGTGTTCGGGGACTCGGGACCTGCCCCAGGGGAGTGTTCGGGGACCCGGGACCTGCCCCAGGGGAGTGTTCGGGGACCCGGCACCTGCCCCAGGGGAGTGTTCGGGGACCTGGGTCCTGCTCCAGGGGAGTGTTTGGGGACCTACCCCAGGGGAGTGTTTGGGGACCTACCCCAGGGGAGTGTTTGGGGACCTACCCCAGGGGAGTGTTTGGGGACCTGGGACCTGCCCCAGGGGAGTGTTTGGGGACCTACCCCAGGGGAGTGTTTGGGGACCTGGGACCTGCTCCAGGGGAGTGTTTGGGGACCTGGGACCTGCTCCAGGGGAGTGTTTGGGGACCTGGGACCTGCTCCAGGGGAGTGTTTGGGGACCTGGGACCTGCTCCAGGGGAGTGTTTGGGGACCTGGGACCTGCTCCAGGGGAGTGTTTGGGGACCTGGGACCTGCTCCAGGGGAGTGTTTGGGGACCTGGGACCTGCTCCAGGGGAGTGTTTGGGGACCTGGGACCTGCTCCAGGGGAGTGTTTGGGGACCTGGGACCTGCTCCAGGGGAGTGTTTGGGGACCTGGGACCTGCTCCAGGGGAGTGTTTGGGGACCTGGGACCTGCTCCAGGGGAGTGTTTGGGGACCTGGGACCTGCTCCAGGGGAGTGTTTGGGGACCTGGGACCTGCTCCAGGGGAGTGTTTGGGGACCTGGGACCTGCTCCAGGGGAGTGTTTGGGGACCTGGGACCTGCTCCAGGGGAGTGTTTGGGGACCTGGGACCTGCTCCAGGGGAGTGTTTGGGGACCTGGGACCTGCTCCAGGGGAGTGTTTGGGGACCTGGGACCTGCTCCAGGGGAGTGTTTGGGGACCTGGGACCTGCTCCAGGGGAGTGTTTGGGGACCTGGGACCTGCTCCAGGGGAGTGTTTGGGGACCTGGGACCTGCTCCAGGGGAGTGTTTGGGGACCTGGGACCTGCTCCAGGGGAGTGTTTGGGGACCTGGGACCTGCTCCAGGGGAGTGTTTGGGGACCTGGGACCTGCCCCAGGGGAGTGTTCGGGGACCCGGGACCTGCCCCAGGGGAGTGTTCGGGGGCCCGGGTCCTGCCCCAGGGGAGTGTTTGGGGACCTGGGACCTGCTCCAGGGGAGTGTTTGAGGACCTGGGACCTGCTCCAGGGGAGTGTTTGAGGACCTGGGACCTGCTCCAGGGGAGTGTTTGAGGACCTGGGACCTGCTCCAGGGGAGTGTTTGAGGACCTGGGACCTGCTCCAGGGGAGTGTTCGGGGGCCCGGGTCCTGCTCCAGGGGAGTGTTCGGGGGCCCAGGTCCTGCCCCAGGGGACATGGATCAATGCAATTTTTTTTTTTTTAAAACAGGCGTTTTTTTCGGGAGCAGTGATTTTAATAATTCTTAAAGTGAACCAGCCTAGGCCATCTTTATGTAGAGCAACAATTCTTATCTTCAGATCCTCAGAGAGTTCTTTGCCATGAGGTGCCATGTTCTACTTCCAGTGACCAGTATGAGAGAGTGAGAGCGATAACACCAAATTTATCACACCTGCTCCCCATTCACACCTGAGACCTTGTAACACTAACGAGTCACATGACACCGGGGGAGGGAAAATGGCTAATTGGGCCCAATTTGGACATTTTCACTTAGAGGGGTGTCCTGACTTTTGTTGCCAGTGGTTTAGACATTATTGGCTGTGTGTTGAGTTATTTTGAGGGGACAGGAAATTTACACTCTTATACAAGCTGTACACTCACTACTTTACATTGTAGACAAGTGTCATTTCTTCAGTGTTGTCACATGAAAAGAGAGAAGAAATGTCACTGAGGGGTGTACTTACTTTTGTCACATACTGTATATACACACAGTGCAGAGTATTCCGCCATGCAGAGCATCGCTCCCTATAGGTAATATATACGTTGTATCCTGGGCACTCCATACATATATATACATAGTGCAGAGTATTCCGCCATGCAGAGCATCGCTCCCTATAAATAATATATACATTGTGTCCTGGGCACTCCATACATATATATACATAGTGCAGGGTATTCCACCATGCAGAGCATCGCTCCCTATAGATAATATATACGTTGTATTATGGGCCCCCCATACATATATATATATATATATATATACATAGTGCAGAGTATTCCGCCATGCAGAGCATCGCTCCCTATAAATAATGTATACATTGTATCCTGGGCCCCCCCATACATATATATACATAGTGCAGAATATTCCGCCATGCAGAGCATCGCTCCCTATAAATAATGTATACCTTGTATCCTGGGCCCCCCCATACATGTATATATACATAGTGCAGAGTATTCCGCCATGCAGAGCGTCGCTCCCTATAAATAATGTATACATTGTGTCCTGGGCCCCCCCCATACATATATATACATAGTGCAGAGTATTCCGCCATGCAGAGCGTCGCTCCCTATAAATAATGTATACATTGTATCCTGGGCCCCCCTATACATATATATACATAGTGCAGAGTATTCCGCCATGCAGAGCGTCGCTCCCTATAAAGAATGTATACATTGTGTCCTGGGCCCCCCCATACATATATATATATATATACATAGTGCAGGGTATTCCGCCATGCAGAGCGTCGCTCCCTATAAAGAATGTATACATTGTGTCCTGGGCCCCCCCATACATATATATATATATACATAGTGCAGAGTATTCCGCCATGCAGAGCGTCGCTCCATATAAATAATGTATACATTGTGTCCTGGGCCCCCCCATACATATATATACATAGTGCAGAGTATTCCGCCATGCAGAGCGTCGCTCCATATAAATAATGTATACATTGTGTCCTGGGCCCCCCCATACATATATATGCATAGTGCAGAGTATTCCGCCATGCAGAGCGTCGCTCCCTATAAATAATGTATACATTGTGTCCTGGGCCCCCCCATACATATATATACATAGTGCAGAGTATTCCGCCATGCAGAGCATCGCTCTCTATAAATAATGTATACATTGTGACCTGGGCCCCCCCATACATATATATACATAGTGCAGAGTATTCCGCCATGCAGAGCATCGCTCTCTATAAATAATGTATACATTGTGACCTGGGCCCCCCCATACATATATATACATAGTGCAGAGTATTCCGCCATGCAGAGCGTCGCTCCATATAAAGAATGTATACATTGTGTCCTGGGCCCCCCCATACATATATATATACATAGTGCAGAGTATTCCGCCATGCAGAGCGTCGCTCCCTATATATAATGTATACATTGTGTCCTGGGCCCCCCCATACGTATATCTGGCGATGTGGCGGCGTTGGTGACGGCGTTTCTTGTGGGGACGGGATGAATGCGGAGTGATTAGAATGTAAATGGGGCGTCCCGGGGAGTTCTGACCCTCTCTATCCACTATAGGAAGACGTTACACATTAAAATATTTCGCCGGCGAGATCACAAAGACATCTGAGGCGCTGGCAGCCTTTCTTCCCGCAGCTTGCGTCGCTTACATCCGTCGCCCATATGTTCTTTATTTCTGTGTGTCATTTCAAAGCGCAATCTCCTCCATTCATCAACAGATCATGCTGGGGAATGATCTGCGGCGGAGAGGTCGCCCGTCTTATCTTAATCTCAGAGAAATTGCTGAATATTTCCATTCTCTTCCTGTCCCCCCCATCCCCCCTCCTCTCCCCTCCTGTAAATTTGTAAACTTTTCTTCTCTTTGGGCGCTGGATTTTTTATTTTTTTTTATCGCTCGCCGACTTTCAGATGAGCTCTTCAATCGCTCATTGTTGGCACTCTTTGATTTCCGCCGCGCACTTTTGGGGTCAGCATCTATTAGTGTAGCGGAAGGTGTGTGCGTTGCTCTTTAAATGCGATGTGCGGCTCATTTCCTGGGAAGTGATGTTTCATATTGTCACCATGGCATGTCCTGTACAGTAGTGCAGTCAGCATTGCTTCTGAAACCAATTACAGGGTAAAGCCCACTGAGGCGGAATGTATTTGATGTTAAAGCTCCATTCACACCTCTGCGATTTTGCTGCTGTCTACAGAATGCACTAAAAACACATGTTGCATTTGTAGGAGATTCAGGACCGGCGGAGGTCTCAAAGGAAGCTGTGGGGAGTTCAGGACAGGTGGAGACCTTAGAGGAATCTGTAATTGGGTTCAGGACAGATGGAGGTTTCAGAGGAACCTGTGGTTGGGGTCAGGAGAAGCCGAGGTCTCGGGTGAACCTGTGGTTTGGTTCAGGACAAGCCAAGGTGTCACAGAGGAACTTGTGGTTGGGTTAAGGACAGATTGAGATCTCAGAGGAACCTGTGGTTGATTTCTCGACAGGCCCAGGTCTTAGAGGAACCTGTTGTTGGATTCAGCACAGGTGGAGGTCTCAAAAGAACTTGTGGTTTGGTTCAGGACAGGCCGAGGTCTCAGAGGAACCTGTGGTTGGGCTCAGGACAGGCTGAGGTGTCAAAGGAACCTGTGGTTGGGTTCAGGACAGGCTGAGGTCTCGGAGGAACCTGTGGTTGGGTTCAGGACAGGCTGAGGTCTCAGAGGAACCTGTGGTTGGGTTCAGGACAGGCTGAGGTCTCAGAGGAACCTGTGGTTGGGTTCAGGACAGGCAGAGGTGTCAGAGGAACCTGTGGTTGGGCTCAGGACAGGCTGAGGTGTCAGAGGAACCTTTGGTTGGGTTCAGGACAGGCTGAGGTGTCAGAGGAACCTTTGGTTGGGCTCAGGACAGGCTGAGGTCTCGGAGGAACCTGTGGTTGGGTTCAGGACAGGCTGAGGTCTCGGAGGAACCTGTGGTTGGGTTCAGGACAGGCTGAGGTGTCAGAGGAACCTGTGGTTGGGCTCAGGACAGGCTGACATGTCAGAGGAACCTGTGGTTGGGTTCAGGACAGGCTGAGGTCTCGGAGGAACCTGTGGTTGGGTTCAGGACAGGCTGAGGTCTCGGAGGAACCTGTGGTTGGGTTCAGGACAGGCTGAGGTCTCGGAGGAACCTGTGGTTGGGTTCAGGACAGGCTGAGGTGTCAGAGGAACCTGTGGTTGGGCTCAGGACAGGCTGACATGTCAGAGGAACCTGTGGTTGGGTTCAGGACAGGCTGAGGTCTCGGAGGAACCTGTGGTTGGGTTCAGGACAGGCTGAGGTCTCGGAGGAACCTGTGGTTGGGCTCAGGACAGGCTGAGGTGTCAGAGGAACCTGTGGTTGGGTTCAGGACAGGCTGAGGTCTCGGAGGAACCTGTGGTTGGGTTCAGGACAGGCTGAGGTGTCAAAGGAACCTGTGGTTGGGTTCAGGACAGGCTGAGGTCTCGGAGGAACCTGTGGTTGGGTTCAGGACAGGCTGAGGTCTCGGAGGAACCTGTGGTTGGGTTCAGGACAGGCTGAGGTGTCAGAGGAACCTGTGGTTGGGCTCAGGACAGGCTGACATGTCAGAGGAACCTGTGGTTGGGTTCAGGACAGGCTGAGGTCTCGGAGGAACCTGTGGTTGGGTTCAGGACAGGCTGAGGTCTCGGAGGAACCTGTGGTTGGGCTCAGGACAGGCTGAGGTGTCAGAGGAACCTGTGGTTGGGTTCAGGACAGGCTGAGGTGTCAGAGGAACCTGTGGTTGGGTTCAGGACAGGCTGAGGTCTCGGAGGAACCTGTGGTTGGGTTCAGGACAGGCTGAGGTCTCGGAGGAACCTGTGGTTGGGTTCAGGACAGGCTGAGGTCTCGGAGGAACCTGTGGTTGGGTTCAGGACAGGCAGAGGTGTCAGAGGAACCTGTGGTTGGGCTCAGGACAGGCTGACATGTCAGAAGAACCTGTGGTTGGGTTCAGGACAGGCTGAGGTCTCGGAGGAACCTGTGGTTGGGTTCAGGACAGGCTGAGGTGTCAGAGGAACCTGTGGTTGGGCTCAGGACAGGCTGAGGTCACGGAGGAACCTGTGGTTGGGTTCAGGACAGGCTGAGGTCTCGGAGGAACCTGTGGTTGGGTTCAGGACAGGCTGAGGTCTCGGAGGAACCTGTGGTTGGGTTCAGGACAGGCTGAGGTCTCAGAAGAACCTGTGGTTGGGTTCAGGACAGGCTGAGGTGTCAGAGGAACCTGTGGTTGGGTTCAGGACAGGCTGAGGTCTCGGAGGAACCTGTGGTTGGGTTCAGGACAGGCTGAGGTCTCAGGAGAACCTGTGGTTGGGTTCAGGACAGGGCGAGGTCTCGGAGGAACCTGTGGTTGGGTTCAGGACAGGCTGAGGTCTCAGGAGAACCTGTGGTTGGGCTCAGGACAGGCTGACATGTCAGAAGAACCTGTGGTTGGGTTCAGGACAGGCTGAGGTCTCGGAGGAACCTGTGGTTGGGTTCAGGACAGGCTGAGGTGTCAGAGGAACCTGTGGTTGGGCTCAGGACAGGCTGAGGTCACGGAGGAACCTGTGGTTGGGTTCAGGACAGGCTGAGGTCTCGGAGGAACCTGTGGTTGGGTTCAGGACAGGCTGAGGTCTCGGAGGAACCTGTGGTTGGGTTCAGGACAGGCTGAGGTCTCAGGAGAACCTGTGGTTGGGTTCAGGACAGGGCGAGGTCTCGGAGGAACCTGTGGTTGGATTCAGGAGTCGGGACAGATGGAGGTCTCGCTGTCTGTTGTTGCAAGTCTCCTCCACTGCACCTCTGTTGGAAAGCTGCTGCAGATATTACACTTAACAGTCTATATGAAGACGGACACATGGCTGGTCCCTTCTTACACTATTAGAAAACACAGAGACCGGAAATTACCTCATCATTTTTGTGGTTCCTCTAGGGAGAACATTACAGTGAATAAGTGAATGGATGGAGGGGAGAGGGATTAGAACCCCTTTCAGGTTTTCATTGCAGCCTGTGTGCCCTGTAGGGAGATTATCCTTCTCTAGTTGTTTTGGTGATCGCTGGAAGTGAAATCATCCGATGGGGACACTAGTTTTGCTGACTACCAGGGGATTCCCTCATTCTGGAGGGATTTCCTCTCACTTCCTGTGGTCATGTGGCAGGAAGTGAAGGGAAATCTCCCCGGTGGTACTTAGATGGCAATAAAACTGACAGGGGTTAGAACCCTCCCTTATATTATCCAAAATGAAGAAAAACGTTTGGCCTCTAGTCCTTCTTTAATTACAGAGGACCACCTAGTGGCAGAACTAGTAATCGCAGTAACATATATGAGAATGCTTGTTGCGCCTATTTGTGTATAAACAGCATGCCAACACCCCTGATGTGAGTCCAGCTCTTCTATGGGGAGTCAGGGAGAAGAGATTCTAAACTGATCAACCATCAGCTCTTCTCCCTAAAAAAAAAAAAAAAAAAAAAAAAAAAAAAGTATGATTTTTCAAAAAAGCTCCATCTGTTATTTAAAATCTGTCCTTGAGCTGCAGTCAGTGACTTTGCCCAGGCTGAGATGATGCCATTAGTCTGCTGCAGGCAGGAGGAAGCACCCCCTCAGTCTCCCCTGCCCCAGTGATCAGACTGTACATTGTAACTTTGTAGATGGAGGAGGCATTTCCTCAGTCTCCCCTCCCCCAGTGATCAGACTGTACATTGTAACTGTGTAGAAGGAGGAGGAGTAATTTCCTCAGTCTCCCTTCCCCCCAGTGATCACAAAGTGAGAGGCCGCAGCTGAGGCTGATATGTGTCAGGCATTTGTGAACACAGCTAAGAACTGCAGAGACACCGGGTTTGTGTCATCTCTGAGCCGGCAGCTCTGCCCAGGAAGTATACGTGACCCTAGATAATGCCTGAACAAAGATGGCGCTGTCCTTCTGTAGAGAAAAGCAGATGAAGGCCTTGTCAGGGGGAGTCCTGCGATCTCTGAATATATCTAATGACAGGTCCACTTTGGGTTGTATTTTTAGTGAGCGGGTAAAGTCAGCGTGCCACGTCCCCCCGCGCCGGCGTATTTAGGGCTCTCTGCCGATAAATACATTCCGCCACAAGGATGACTCTCATCGCCTTTGAAGGGGAAATGCTAATTTCAAAGGAGCGGGGAGACTTCAAAACAAAAGGCGGAATATCGCCACAGGATCCCGGCGTGTGAAGTGCTCCGTCCGGGTGCGTCCTCGGAGCGGAGCGCGGAATAAAAGCGGCCGGGCATCAAAGAGGGCGCCGAGGGCGCGGCCTGTAATCTCCCATCACTCCTCATAAAGGTCATCGCCATCGCTGGGGCCAATCACACACAAAGGAGCCCCAGAAAAGGTGCGTTTAGTTTTTTTTTTAATGAATTTCCTTTTTTCTTTTTTTCTATTCCTTTTTAAAGAGGCCGGCGATGATTTTGATTAAGAGCGCGCCGCGGATCAAAGCGGCGGTAATAAAGCCTTGTCGAGTGAAGGACCTGTCCCTTCTCCCTCGCTTTTCAAAGTCGCCGTCTTTATTGCTTGTAAACTTGTTTTTTGATGTTTGGGAAATATTTGAGGCTGAATGAGAGATCAGAAATCTGCTCCATAAATGGAGGACGGCGGAAAATTAGGATCAGAGCGGCGGGGGAGGGGAGCAGATGTGTCTTCACATGGCACACACGCCGCAAGACGCCTTAACCCCTTCACATGGCACACACGCCGCAAGACGCCTTAACCCCTTCACATGACACACACGCCGCAAGACGCCTTAACCCCTTCACATGGCACACACGCCGCAAGACGCCTTAACCCCTTCACATGGCACACACGCCGCAAGACGCCTTAACCCCTTCACATGGCACACACGCCGCAAGACGCCTTAACCCCTTCACATGGCACACACGCAGCAAGACGCCTTAACCCCTTCACATGGCACACACGCCGCAAGACGCCTTAACCCCTTCACATGGCACACACGCCGCAAGACGCCTTAACCCCTTCACATGGCACACACGCAGCAAGACGCCTTAACCCCTTCACATGGGACACACGCCGCAAGACGCCTTAACCCCTTCACATGGCACACACGCCGCAAGAC
The DNA here is from genome assembly GCF_037356315.1 of Lithobates pipiens. Taxonomy (NCBI): domain Eukaryota; kingdom Metazoa; phylum Chordata; class Amphibia; order Anura; family Ranidae; genus Lithobates; species Lithobates pipiens. The sequence continues at coordinate 229,041,309 of NW_027507789.1, read as the reverse complement.
GCCTTAACCCCTTCACATGGCACACACGCCGCAAGACGCCTTAACCCCTTCACATGGCACACACGCAGCAAGACGCCTTAACCCCTTCACATGGCACACACGCCGCAAGACGCCTTAACCCCTTCACATGGCACACACGCCGCAAGACGCCTTAACCCCTTCACATGGCACACACGCAGCAAGACGCCTTAACCCCTTCACATGGCACACACGCCGCAAGACGCCTTAACCCCTTCACATGGCACACACGCCGCAAGACGCCTTAACCCCTTCACATGGCACACACGCAGCAAGACGCCTTAACCCCTTCACATGGGACACACGCCGCAAGACGCCTTAACCCCTTCACATGGCACACACGCCGCAAGACGCCTTAACCCCTTCACATGGCACACACGCCGCAAGACGCCTTAACCCCTTCACATGGCACACACGCAGCAAGACGCCTTAACCCCTTCACATGGCACACACGCCGCAAGACGCCTTAACCCCTTCACATGACACACACGCCGCAAGACGCCTTGACCCCTTCACATGGCACACACGCCGCAAGACGCCTTAACCCCTTCACATGGCACACACGCCGCAAGACGCCTTAACCCCTTCACATAACAAGCACGCCACCGCCTTAACCCCTTCACATGGCACGCACGCCGCAGACGCCTTAACCCCTTCACATGACACACACGCCGCAAGACGCCTTAACCCCTTCACATGGCACACACGCCGCAAGACGCCTTAACCCCTTCACATGACACACACGCCGCAAGACGCCTTAACCCCTTCACATGGCACACACGCCGCAAGACGCCTTAACCCCTTCACATGGCACACACGCCGCAAGACGCCTTAACCCCTTCACATGGCACACACGCCGCAAGACGCCTTAACCCCTTCACATAACAAGCACGCCACCGCCTTAACCCCTTCACATGGCACGCACGCCGCAGACGCCTTAACCCCTTCACATGACACACACGCCGCAAGACGCCTTAACCCCTTCACATGGCACACACGCCGCAAGACGCCTTAACCCCTTCACATGACACACACGCCGCAAGACGCCTTAACCCCTTCACATGGCACACACGCCGCAAGACGCCTTAACCCCTTCACATGACACACACGCCGCAGACGCCTTAACCCCTTCACATAACACGCACGCCACCACCTCAACCCCTTCACATGGCACGCACGCCACCGCCTTAACCCCTTCACATAGCACACAACATTGGCCTTAACCCCATCGCAAGCCACGCACACTGCCACCTTAACCTTCACATGGGGGCGACTTCCTTCTACCAGACAGAAATGGGGGGGACATCAGGCAGAGAGGATTCTGGGAAGTGGGGGACCATCAGGCAGAGAGGATTCTGGGAAGTGGGGGACCATCAGGCAGAGAGGATTCTGGGAAGCGGGGGACCATCAGGCAGAGAGGATTCTGGGAAGCGGGGGACGTCGGGCAGAGAGGATTCTGGGAAGCGGGGGACGTCGGGCAGAGAGGATTCTGGGAAGTGGGGGACCATCAGGCAGAGAGGATTCTGGGAAGCGGGGGACCATCAGGCAGAGAGGATTCTGGGAAGCGGGGGACGTCGGGCAGAGAGGATTCTGGGAAGCGGGGGACGTCGGGCAGAGAGGATTCTGGGAAGCGGGGGACGTCGGCAGAGAGGATTCTGGGAAGCGGGGGACGTCGGGCAGAGAGGATTCTGGGAAGCGGGGGACGTCGGGCAGAGAGGATTCTGGGAAGCGGGGGACGTCGGGCAGAGAGGATTCTGGGAAGCGGGGGACGTCGGGCAGAGAGGATTCTGGGAAGCGGGGGACGTCGGGCAGAGAGGATTCTGGGAAGCGGGGGACGTCAGGCAGAGAGGATTCTGGGAAGCAGGGGACGTCGGCAGAGAGTATTCTGGGAAGCGGGGGACGTCGGGCAGAGAGGATTCTGGGAAGCGGGGGTCGTCGGGCAGAGAGGATTCTGGGAAGCGGGGGACGTCGGGCAGAGAGGATTCTGGGAAGCGGGGGTCGTCAGGCAGAGAGGATTCTGGGAAGCGGGGGTCGTCAGGCAGAGAGGATTCTGGGAAGCGGGGGACGTCGGGCAGAGAGGATTCTGGGAAGCGGGGGACGTCAGGCAGAGAGGATTCTGGGAAGCGGGGGACGTCGGGCAGAGAGGATTCTGGGAAGCGGGGGACGTCGGGCAGAGAGGATTCTGGGAAGCGGGGGACGTCGGGCAGAGAGGATTCTGGGAAGCGGGGGACGTCAGGCAGAGAGGATTCTGGGAAGCGGGGGACGTCGGGCAGAGAGGATTCTGGGAAGCGGGGGACGTCAGGCAGAGAGGATTCTGGGAAGCCCATTCTTCCCACTGATCACCAATGTAAGGAACATTCTTCTCACTGATCACCAATGTAAGGAACATTCTTCTCACTGATCACCAATGTAAGGAACATTCTTCTCACTGATCACCAATGTAAGGAACATTCTTCTCACTGATCACCAATGTAAGGGACATTCTTCTCACTGATCACCAATGTAAGGAACATTCTTCTCACCGATCCCCAATGTAAGGAACATTCTTCTCACTGATCACCAATGTAAGGAACATTCTTCTCACTGATCACCAATGTAAGGAACATTCTTCCCACTGATCACCAATGTAAGGAACATTCTTCTCACTGATCACCAATGTAAGGGACATTCTTCTCACTGATCACCAATGTAAGGAACATTCTTCTCACCGATCCCCAATGTAAGGAACATTCTTCTCACTGATCACCAATGTAAGGAACATTCTTCCCACTGTTCACCAATGTAAGGAACATTCTTCCCACTGATCACCAATGTAAGGAACATTCTTCCCACTGATCACCAATGTAAGGAACATTCTTCTCACTGATCACCAATGTAAGGAACATTCTTCTCACTGATCACCAATGTAAGGAACATTCTTCTCACTGATCACCAATGTAAGGAACATTCTTCTCACTGATCACCAATGTAAGGAACATTCTTCTCACTGATCACCAATGTAAGGAACATTCTTCTCACTGATCACCAATGTAAGGAACATTCTTCTCACTGATCACCAATGTAAGGAACATTCTTCTCACTGATCACCAATGTAAGGAACATTCTTCTCACTGATCACCAAAGGAACATTCTTCTCACTGATCACCAATGTAAGGAACATTCTTCTCACTGATCACCAATGTAACGAACATTCTTCTCACTGATCACCAATGTAAGGAACATTCTTCCCACCGATCACCAATGTAAGGAACATTCTTCTCACTGATCACCAATGTAAGGAACATTCTTCCCACCGATCACCAATGTAAGGAACATTCTTCTCACTGATCACCAATGTAAGGAACATTCTTCCCACCGATCACCAATGTAAGGAACATTCTTCTCACTGATCACCAATGTAAGGAACATTCTTCCCACTGATCACCAATGTAAGGAACATTCTTCCCACTGATCACCAATGTAAGGAACATTCTTCCCACCGATCACCAATGTAAGGAACATTCTTCTCACTGATCACCAATGTAAGGAACATTCTTCTCACTGATCACCAATGTAAGGAACATTCTTCTCACAGATCACCAATGTAAGGAACATTCTTCTCACTGATCACCAATGTAAGGAACATTCTTCCCACCGATCACCAATGTAAGGAACATTCTTCTCACCGATCACCAATGTAAGGAACATTCTTCTCACTGATCACCAATGTAAGGAACATTCTTCTCACTGATCACCAATGTAAGGAACATTCTTCTCACAGATCACCAATGTAAGGAACATTCTTCTCACTGATCACCAATGTAAGGAACATTCTTCTCACTGATCACCAATGTAAGGAACATTCTTCCCACTGATCACCAATGTAAGGAACATTCTTCCCACTGATCACCAATGTAAGGAACATTCTTCTCACTGATCACCAATGTAAGGAACATTCTTCCCACCGATCACCAATGTAAGGAACATTCTTCCCACTGATCACCAATGTAAGGAACATTCTTCCCACCGATCACCAATGTAAGGAACATTCTTCTCACCGATCACCAATGTAAGGAACATTCTTCTCACTGATCACCAATGTAAGGAACATTCTTCTCACTGATCACCAATGTAAGGAACATTCTTCTCACTGATCACCAATGTAAGGGACATTCTTCCCACTGATCACCAATGTAAGGAACATTCTTCTCACTGATCACCAATGTAAGGAACATTCTTCCCACTGATCACCAATGTAAGGAACATTCTTCCCACTGATCACCAATGTAAGGAACATTCTTCTCACTGATCACCAATGTAAGGAACATTCTTCTCACTGATCACCAATGTAAGGAACATTCTTCTCACTGATCACCAATGTAAGGAACATTCTTCTCACTGATCACCAATGTAAGGAGCATTCTTGTCACTGATCACCAATGTAAGGAGCATTCTTGTCACTGATCACCAATGTAAGGAGCATTCTTCTCACTGATCACCAATGTAAGGAGCATTCTTCTCACTGATCACCAATGTAAGGAACATTCTTCTCACTGATCACCAATGTAAGGAACATTCTTCTCACTGATCACCAATGTAAGGAGCATTCTTCTCACTGATCACCAATGTAAGGAACATTCTTCCCACTGATCACCAATGTAAGGAACATTCTTCTCACTGATCACCAATGTAAGGAGCATTCTTCTCACTGATCACCAATGTAAGGAACATTCTTCTCACTGATCACCAATGTAAGGAACATTCTTCTCACTGATCACCAATGTAAGGAGCATTCTTCTCACTGATCACCAATGTAAGGAACATTCTTCTCACTGATCACCAATGTAAGGAACATTCTTCTCACCGATCACCAATGTAAGGAACATTCTTCCCACTGATCACCAATGTAAGGAACATTCTTCCCACTGATCACCAATGTAAGGAACATTCTTCTCACTGATCACCAATGTAAGGAACATTCTTCTCACTGATCACCAATGTAAGGGACATTCTTCTCACTGATCACCAATGTAAGGAACATTCTTCTCACTGATCACCAATGTAAGGAACATTCTTCTCACTGATCACCAATGTAAGGAACATTCTTCCCACTGATCACCAATGTAAGGAACATTCTTCCCACTGATCACCAATGTAAGGAACATTCTTCTCACTGATCACCAATGTAAGGAACATTCTTCCCACTGATCACCAATGTAAGGAACATTCTTCCCACTGATCACCAATGTAAGGAACATTCTTCTCACTGATCACCAAAAAATGGCGCAGTCTGTTCCATATAGCATGATGCAGGGCCCCCCCCCCCCCCCTAGGTGGCAGACAGCTCTGCAAGGGGGAGATGCATTGATCATGTAAGTTTGGCATCCATGTTTTTGGCTGGGAAGGGGGCACTTGTTGGGCCTCAGCAGGTACAAGGTGCAGCAGGTCTGTGATTATGACTGTCCAGGTGATGTCGGTTCTAGAATTTTCTGGACAATTCCCAACTTTCCTCATCTGGAACCATTGATTATGATGTGTAGCCCCTGCACCCATGCTGTAAATGGGACGCCATAGGATACTTAGTAAGAGGCAGGTGAAGTTTTTCTATCTATCTTCTCACTATTAATGATAATGAGATCAGGAAGAGCCCCATTGATGTACGAACACACCGCTGGCCAATCACAGCGATCGCTTTTTCTGAGGGTGACATGACGGCGTGTCGGGGGTGAGCTGAGGCTGGTATGTGGGAATTTTCCTGTTTGGTCTCTTTGTTAGACAGAAGGCGGGTGTCATCAAGGAGGATGCCTGGGATTCCGAAGGATTAGGCCGCGCTGGAACTAATGACATTATGGGGGCGAAACATGAAAAGAAGCGCCAAGCTCGCACTCACCCGTCTCTTCTATTAATTATGACAACGATTCGCCTTTCACACAACGTTACCGTTTAGAAATTAGCCGCGGACGGGGATATCATTCCCAGCGGGGGGCCGAATACTAATGAGGACTGGCTGAGGGATCAACACATCTGAGGATGGAATTCCATTTTCTCGTAGAGAAGAGGAACGGATTTAGAGCGTTTGTTGAGGGATGACGCCTTTAATAAACCGTCTTCCTGACATTGCTACGTGACGCTCAACTCATGGACGTGTCGCTCCTGATGAACAGTTAGCATTGAACTAGAGAGACCCAGGATTATCGGAATTCTGTAACATCTGTGCAAACATCTTCCAGCATGCTGGCATTTTCCTTTGCAGCCCTTTCAGAAGGGAGATGCTCATTTGTTCAGCATCCAAATCACCTCTTGGTGATCAGCAATCAAAGATCTCCTATTGCTAAAAAAAAACTCTTATCTGTCTATGGTGAAAATATATACAATTGTATTAGTACAGTACATAGCGCAGAGCTTGTTTTATATTTAAAATGTCTCCTACTTCTGTATTTTTCAATAAAGTTGACAGAAATGCACATGGTGCATCTTTAGCATATACCATCGCTCTACCTTCTAGCCTCGCTTTTGGGCTGCTGTTAAACTAGTAGAGATTTTCAGGGTCTCTGCAGTTCAACAGACATGCATATGTTACCCACTGAGCTTACAGTTCAGGAGCATCAAGGGAGGTTCAACTCCGCCCATGGAGCTTTACCTCTCTGACTCCAGCCAAGGAGCTCCATCCCTTCCATGGAGCTTTACATTCAATCCTATCCAGGGAGCTCCAACTTCACCCATGGAGCTTTATCTCTGACCCCATCCAGGGAGTTCCAACTTCACCCACGGAATGTTAACTCTGACCCCATCCAGGGCGCTCCAACCCCATCCATAGAGCTTTACCTCTGACCCCATTCAGGGAGCTCCAACTCAACCCATGGAGCGTTAACTCTGACCCCATCCAAGGAGCTCCAACTTCACCCATGGAGTTTTATCTCTGACCCCATCCAGGTAGATCCGACCCCATCCAGGTGGTTCCAACCCCATCTGTAAAACTTTACCTCTGACCCCATCTAGGGAGCGCCAACCCCTTCCATGAAGCTTTACCTTCAGCCCCATCCAGGGACCTCCAACTTCACCCGTCCAGCATTATCTATGATCCCATCCTGGAAGCTCTAATTTCACCCATGAAGCTTTATCTCTGACCCCATCCAGGGAGCTCCAACCCCATCCATAGAGCTTTACCTCTGACCCCATTCAGGGAGCTCCAACTCAACCCATGGAGCCTTAACTCTGACCCCATCCAAGGAGCTCCAACTTCACCCATGGAGTTTTATCTCTGACCCCATCCAGGTAGATCAGACCCCATCCAGGTGGTTCCAACCCCATCCGTAAAACTTTACCTCTGACCCCATCTAGGGAGCGCCAACCCCTTCCATGGAGCTTTACCTTCAGCCCCATCCAGGGAGCTCCAACTTCACCCATGAAGCTTTATCTCTGACCCCATCCAGGGAGCTCCAACCCCATCCATAGAGCTTTACCTCTAATCCGATCCAGGGAACATTTTTTTTTAAACTATTTTTATTGCAGTTTTCCAAATTAACTGTACATAACAGAAAACAAAATCACAATGAAAACAACCCAGCTTACTTCTAGGCACTTTCTATCTAACTATCTAAAAGTTGGTTTGTTCTAACCGCCCGTGGAGGCTGAAATATTAGGATTCTTATTGGCCACTCTCCCTCTCAAACATCCTACCGAGCTAACTCATGAATTGATGAAAGTACTCACTCTCCCATATCTTATGTATCAGGAAAGACTCCCTCTAATGAAGCATAAATGTTGAGTTCTAAAACAATATACCCAGTTAATTACATATCTACGAGCTAACTAGTCATTCGAAGAGTCAGCATTCGTAAAAAGAGGATTCCACGCACACCTTCCACCCTTTATGAAATTTCTTGACACAACCTCTAGACAGATAGGTGGTTTTGTATATTGGCAGGGCTGAATTGACCAAACGTTTCTGATGGTGCCGAGGAGGATTTCCATTGTATGACGATGGCCTTGCGTGCATAAGAAAGTCTATCCATGGAACTTTAACACTGATTCCATCCTGCGAGTTCCAACAAGATCCAGAAAGCTTTACTTCTGATACCCTCAGACCCCATCCGGAGAGCCTCAATGCCAGCCCCCCCCCCTCCATACTTCCCTGATCTAGGGAGCTCAAATCCTATCCAGGGAGCTCCAACTCCATCCATGGAGCTTTACCTATGACCCCATCCAGGGAGCTTTACCTATGACCCCATCCAGGGAGCTCAAACCCCATCCATGGAGCTTTACCTATGTCCCCATACAGGGAGCTTTACCTATGACCCCATCCAGGGAGCTCCAACTCCATCCATGGAGCTTTACCTATGTCCCCATACAGGGAGCTTTACCTATGACCCCATCCAGGGAGCTCCAACTCCATCCATGGAGCTTTACCTATGACCCCATCCAGGGAGCTCAAACCCCATCCATGGAGCTTTACCTATGTCCCCATACAGGGAGCTTTACCTATGACCCCATCCAGGGAGCTCCAACTCCATCCATGGAGCTTTACCTATGTCCCCATACAGGGAGCTTTACCTATGACCCCATCCAGGGAGCTCAAACCCCATCCATGGAGCTTTACTTATGTCCCCATACAGGGAGCTTTACCTATGACCCCATCCAGGGAGCTCAAACCCCATCCATGGAGCTTTACCTATGTCCCCATACAGGGAGCTTTACCTATGACCCCATCCAGGGAGCTCCAACTCCATCCATGGAGCTTTACCTATGTCCCCATCCAGGGAGCTTTACCTATGACCCCATCCAGGGAGCTCAAACCCCATCCATGAAACTTTACCTTAGACCCGATCCAGGGAACTCCTACTTCACCAAGGGAGCTTAATCTCCATCCCCTTTGACCCCATCAAGGAAGTTTTATCTTGAATGCCTTGTGACTCTATCCAAGGAGCTCTGCCCCATCCTGGGAACTTTAACTCTGATACCATCAAGAGAGGTCCAACCAGATCCAGAGAGCTTTACTTCTGACACTCTCAGACCCAATCCAGGGAGCTCCAACCCAATTCTTGTAGCTTTGCCTCCAACCCCTTCTGACCTTGTCCAGGGAACCCTGACCACATTTAGGAACTTCTAGCCCCCCTCCCTTATCTCATCCAGAGAGCTCCAATCCTATCCAGGGAGCTCCAACTCTATCCATGGAGCTTTACCTCTGATCCCATCCAGGGAACTCCAACTCTATCCATGGAGCTTTACCTCTGATCCCATCCAGGGAACTCCAACTCTATCCATGGAGCTTTACCTCTGATCCCATCCAGGGAGCTCAGACCCCATCCAGGGAGCTTTATCTCCATCCCCTTTGACCCCATTTAGAAAGTTGTATCTTTTAATGCTTTGTGACTGTATTCAGGGAGCTCTACCCCATCCAGGGAACTCTCTCTGACCCCTTTCAGAGAGCAACAACCTTATTCACAGAGCTTTATCTTTGATCCCCAGTCTGAACCCATTTATAGAACTCCAGCACCAGCCAAAGAGCTCCTGGCCCATTCCAGGGAGCTTTGCCTTTCATCCCCATTTTACACCATTCAAGAGAGCTCCACCCTTATCCAGGGAACTTCTGGCCCCTTCCAGGAAGCTGACACAACAAGGGTGCTCTGAGCCCATCAGGAGACCTCGTATTCCATCCATGTAGCTCCAACCCTATCCAGTGAGCTCTGACCACCTCCAACCTCATCCAGGAAGCTCCAACCCTTTCCTCTACACTTCATACAAGACACTGATGAACATGAAGGACCATGGGTCTGACCTCCTGACTGCACAATCACTGAGGAACTACAAGTCCTAGTGTGCTGGGTCCACATCAATCGCCATCAATGTCCAGGCAATGACCCCAGCACCCCCGTGTAGTACATAGAAAAGTGACAACAGAAAAAAGACAGAGTAGTCCATCGAGTATTTCAATTTTTTCTTTCCATTAACTTTGTTGTCTGAATATAGATCTATGTTTGTCCCAAACATGTTTGAAGACTCTGCTGGAAGTCTATTCCAAGCATAAACTACCCTTTCAGTAAAATGAATACTTTCTAGAATTCGTTTTGAACTTTCCTCCAGTTAGTTTGAGGTCATGTCCCTGTGTTCTTGACTTGATCTTGGCTTCATATTGAAAAATACTGCCCTCATGAACAGGGCAGGACTTAGGGTGGCGGGGGCCCCTGGGCTTGAGTCACTTTGGGGCCCTACCTTCTATACATTACTGTATTTATCAGCGTATAACACGCACCGGTGTATAACACGCACCCCAAGTTTAGGAGGGAATTTTAAGGAAAACATTTTTTAGGAGGGAAGTTTAAGAAAAAAAACCTACATTTAAATGCCCATCAATGCAGCCTTATCAGTGTCCATCTGCAGCCTTGCCCATCCATCTGCAGCCTTGTCAGTGTCATTTGCAGCCTTGTCAGTGTAGCCTTGTCATTTGCAGCCTTGTCATTGCAGTCTTGAAGTTTAAAAATGGCTGAGATACAGAGTCCTGTGTATCTCGGCAATCTCTGGTCCTCTCGGCAGCTCTAGGGTCCTCTCGGAAGTTCTCGGGTCCTCTCGCAGTTCCGAGCGAACCCGAGAGTAGCCGAGAGTACTCGGCTCACAGTCACACCCAGTCCCTGTGTTATGTCAATCATAGGGCGGGACTGTGAGCGGAGCCGAGCCGAGTACATTTGGCTATGTATCTCGACGGGGCCCCCTATTGGGGGGGGGCCATGGGCTTGAGCCCAGTCAAGCCCAATGGTAAGTCCTGCCCTGCTCATGAACCTCATTCACCCCCAACACACCATGTTAGTCGGTGGAAGGTCATTTTGAATGTCGCCAAACTCAACGACGGGGGTCAGTTTACAAAACCTCGCCACCTGTGTCAGGACTTGCCACTGTACGGTGAAAAGTCTCGGAAACCCACCATGTTATACATGGCATCCGCAACGCGTTTAATTGCCACCCTGTGTGATTATCAAGGTGGCAGCGTCATCAAATTTTTCACAGCCCAAAAATGATTTGAGAGCGCGTTCCTACATTCTGCGTCTTCAAGATCCTTATCTCCTTCATCCGCCTCAATCTGGCCCGTTATGCTCTCGTCTTAATGATTCGCGCTGTCAAGCTCGTTAGAATTGAAGTGGCAATATTTGCTTCTCGTTCACTTTTAAGAGAAGATCCAAAACATCCTTTCATCTCAAGTTAAACAACAGGCTGTCAGAACACTCCAAGACACTTTCTTGTCTGCAACAGACCGGCGTGCACAGGTGGGTGGGTTCCCGCGCCGGATAACGATGCAAGGAAGCGTGGAACAGGGAACGGACTCAAGCTGCCTCTGAAACATTTATCTTGCCAGGAAGAGCGACTAAGCACAGTGTGATCCATTTTAATAGCTGCAAAATAATATGCAATATCACGTTAGCTTTCAAGCCTTTGATGGGCGAACTTCAAAACGGCCTTTTATTCCGCCGAACGGTTGATGTCCACTTACCGACCCGTTACAAAGTGACCTAATCAAACTCAATTAAAACAGAGATATGAAATCGCGGCATCAGACGGGTTCCGATTCTGGAAGAGGAGGGGGAAGGAAGAGAAATCTAAATGAATCGATCGATTTTAAAACTTCTTTTGAGCCGCGCAGACGCCTGCGGCTTCCTTGACTCGAGGATTTTTCGGCGCGGGCGTTTGTGAACTCGGCTTCACGCGGCTCCCTTTGGTGGAAAAGTGAAAGTTTGACTGATCTACTTAGAAAATCCGGCAACAGAAAGTCTCGACTTTGCTCGCAATCAATGGACGTGAGGCGCGGGAAGACGAAACAGAAGGCAGAGATGGAAGGAGCGGCTGCTGACGCCATGGCGGTGTTTTTTTTTTTTTTTTTTTTTTTTTTTTTTGCGAGGGATTGAAGAGACGGACGAATGTTGTTTTTATATGTCGCCGGCGTGCAATTAAACTTCACACAATGCCACTTGCAGGGAAGGAGGGGGAACGGCGGAAGGAGCTGCGTCTAAAAAAAGAAGCTAGCACACAGTTTCAAGTGTTTGCACACCAATTCGGTGCGATTTTATTTAAAAAAATAAAATAAAAAATTTCAGTTGAGAAAATTTTGCGCATATATATATATATGAAGATAAGTTCACCGACACTGCAAGATATCAGACAACTTCTTCCTTGTAATCCCCATTCTGATAAATGGACTCTAATGCATAATGTCCGATATCCCAAAACCACCCGCTGCTGACCGCGCAGAATCCGGTCACAAACTGTAGATGACTCGGAGCCATTTTGCTCCATTTCATGAATAAGACCGACATCACTATGTTATTTATCACTGCCAGTGTCATCTATATCCTTCATTACCGTGTATCCATGTCATTGCCAGTTATCATCACCAGTGCCGCGTAACCTCACCAGTGTCCTATCACCATAAATGCCAAGCAGTACTATCAGTGTGTAAGCAGGTGCCTACAAGGGGTAATATGTCTTCTTGTGTAAACACGTGTTTCCACTCAGGGCTGGTGCAAGGATTTTTGACACCCTAGGCGAAACCTCATTTTTCCGCCCCCCCCCCGGCTCCACCCCTTACTCCACCCCCTTTCCCCTGCTCATGCATACCCCACCTTTTTTAATGAAGCGCCTATCAATGCAGCCTCCCCAGCACCCATCAATGCATCCTACCAACGCCCATCAATGCAGCCTCACCAACGTCCATCAATGCAGCCTCGCCAACGTCCATCAATGCAGCCTCCCCAGCACCCATCAATGCAGCCTCACCAGCACCCATCAATGCAGCCTCACCAACGTCCATCAATGCAGCCTCACCAACGTCCATCAATGCAGCCTCACCAACGTCCATCAATGCAGCCTCACCAACGTCCATCAATGCAGCCTACCAACGCCCATCAATGCATCCTCACCAACGTCCATCAATGCAGCCTCACCAACGTCCATCAATGCAGCCTCACCAATGTCCATCAATGCAGCCTCACCAACGCCCATCAATGCAGCCTCACCAACACCCATCAATGCATCCTACCAACGCCCATCAATGCAGCCTCACCAGCGCCCATCAATGCAGCCTCACCAACATCCATCAATGCAGCCTCACCAACGTCCATCAATGCATTCTACCAACGCCCATCAATGCAGCCTCACCAACGTCCATCAATGCAGCCTCACCAACGTCCATCAATGCAGCCTACCAACGTCCATCAATGTAGCCTACCAACGCCCATCAATGCAGCCTCACCAACGTCCATCAATGCAGCCTCACCAACGTCCATCAATGCAGCCTCACCAACGTCCATCAATGCAGCCTCACCAACGTCCATCAATGCAGCCTCACCAACGTCCATCAATGCAGCCTACCAACGTCCATCAATGCAGCCTCACCAACGTCCATCAATGCAGCCTACCAACGCCCATCAATGCAGCCTACCAGTGCCCATCAATATATGTTTACTTGCTTCCATTCATTCGGGGATGTCAGGCTGCACCTCTGACACTATGTGCGAAGGTGGCTGTCTGCTGATGCTGAGACTTAGTTGCTTGCTGCAGAGAGAAGAGAGTAGGAACACCAATGGCACGGCGCCCCCAGGCAGAAGTGCGCCCTAGGCGGCTGCCTAGTTTGCCTAGTGGTAGCACCGGCCCTGTTTCCACTGTCTCTGCTCATATCTTCATGTTAGTTGAGCCAGCAAGGTGCCAAATGTCATCATTTTGTATGTTTCCTGTGTCCTCAGATTGACCTGAGAGCTAGGCGTAACCAGTCTGTAAGAGTTGACATTTTTTCCCACCATTTTGAGCTGATTTAATGACCCCTACAGGTTAACCAACATGACCGTGAGAGCTGTTCCTGGGGAAATATTGCCAAAATGTAGCTGGATAATCTGCTGGAGTGATGACTCCCTTTGTGGGGGGGGGGGGGGGGTGGTGATAGGAGCCTAATCGGGGTTCCCGGAGAGGGCCCCAAGCCTGCAGACCTTATGGACTTGTAGCTGCTAATTATGGACTTGCTGTCTATATAGATTACTGTCATTCATGGAATCTAAGGGACGACTTTGAGTGCCCTCTGTGGACTGTTGCCTTAAAAAGGATTGTTTTATGGTCTTGCCTTCTGTATATGGTATTCACACTCTATGGATATTAGAAGAGCACAATACGGGATTTGTGATGAACTGAGAACTATACTTTTACCAGCAACTACCCCAGTAAAGGATATAGTTTGATTACCTGCTTTGCCAAGTCTTAAGCCCCTTAAAGGGGTGCATGCACCCTGAATCAAAACAACTGGGCATACAACACAACAAGGTGACCGAGCCAGAGGAAGATGGAGTACATGAGTCTAAGCCCTAGTACACACGGTCGGAGATTCTGACGGAATGTTTCCGATCTGACCGTTTTGTCGGATATTCCGACTGTGTGTGGTCTCCATCGGACTGTTTCCATCGGAGTATCCGACGGACCAAGTTTTCCAACTTTTTGGTAAAATTTTCCGACAAAATGCTCCGATCGGACATACTCCGATCATGTGTAGAGAATTCCGATCGGACAAAGTGCCACGCATGCTCAGATCAAATTCCTACACCAAAGCTATTGGCTACTAGCCTGAACGTAGTCCCATCGTAACGAAATAACATCACGTTCTGAACGATTTGATTTTCCGACAACTTTGTCCGACCGTGTGTATGCAACAGTTTCGGACAAAATCCGACGGATTTGGTTGTCGAAATCTCCGACCGTGTGTACAAGGGCTAACACACAGAGTGCTGTCCAGAGCAAGTTAACGTTCTGTTGCTAAGGACTACAGTTCTTGTGTCCATATGCAATCAGCCAATCAGTCAGGAGATGGGTGACATAGCAGGGGTGATGGTTCCTCTGGTAGTGGAGAGGGTTGAGTGCTTGGCACCTCCGCTAGTGGCAGGTTCCCCACATACTGGGACCGGACCTGCAGCACAGAGTGCCTAGGAGATATATGAGGCTTCTCGGGTGAATAAGAGCAACCACAGTGGGTGGAGAAGGAGAGAAAGAGTTTCCTGTATCCCTTAGCAACCATGGGATGTATCACTGGGAGAGAGGTGACATGGATTGATGTATTGGTGGAGCCCGGTACAGGCTCAGCGGTACCGGACTCAAAATGCTGCACCACTAGGAAGTGGTGTCCTTCATGCATAAAAGTGTCACCAATGTAATGGAGTCAGCATGGAGACCAAGGAGAAACTGTGTCACTGCAGCTCACTTCTAAGACGAGGAGACCCGTTGACTGTCACATGACAGCACCTCCCCAGCCTGAAGTTCATGTATTAGCGAGTGCAGTTCTTCTTGTCCCCACATGGGTGCCCCATCCACCAATGTCCTGCCATGGTACTTGTATTTTGTACAATGTATTTTGTGTTTTGAAAATGTAACTTTCAAATAAGTTACATTTTCGGCACATGCCGGGAATGTAACCCTCCCATTGGTTGTGCTCTCAACCAGACTGTCAAACCGTCCAATGGCTGGTGTCATAACTGATCACATGTGCAGCATCATGGCAATTGTAGATTAAACAGATGCCAAGATGGCGGCTTCCTTGGCTGAAAAGAATGGGAGGGTTTACTTCCACTTTAAGCAGTGTAGAGGGAATGATTCACACCCAGGTGTGGGGGGTGAAGGTCAGCTCTTTGGTCGAGGAATGGGAATGCAAGGGGGAAAGAGCCAAATGCAGAACTTCTGAAGTCCAGATTCAGTTTTGTTCGAAAGTGAAGGAAATCCCCCCCCCCCCCCCCCAATGGGACAGAGACTGCAAAGTTTTAACCCTTTACTGCTTTTAAATGCGGACAATTTCAGATCAGACTTTTAACATGCGTTTTTATTTCCGGCCCTGACAGGTGAATAACAGAATATGTGAGTCCCAGAAAGGGCTCAGCTTCCAGACATAATTCCACCAGCAGGTACCCAATCAGATGGACAGAACTGGCCTATTACCCCAGTAATCCAGCACCTCTCATTCGGGACGTCCTCCTACCAATAAATTGATAAAGAGCTCTAGAGAAAAAGAAACTTTGATCAAACTGTTTTTTGTTCTCTAGATCACTTTATCAATTTATTGGTCACGTCCTATTCCCCTGAGGAAGCCAATGACTTGGCGAAACATGTAGGGATAACCTAACCTGAATTTGTACCAAGGCCTTCTATCAATCTGGCCCTATATGGAATGTGACTTGCTCCCTATTATATTTTTTTTTAATATTAATTGTTCTATAATGTATATTTTTGCTATGATGTAATAAAATGTATATTTTATCTTAAAAACTGCTCTTTATCTGAGTTGTTTGGCACCACAAATAATCCCCATGTCCTCCATCCCTTATTTTTTTTATATATACTTTAGCACCTTAGTACTCAGTCCTGAAGTAGGACATTAAGTAGATAGGTTATTGGGAAGCAGCGAAAGCTCATTGGGTAAGAGCTGTGATTGGTCTGCTGGAGACCTGAATTCTAATCCCTGAGCAAGCCTGCTGTGTGGTGCCATGTGCAGTACCTGAATCCCTTGATGGTGGAACAAGATGGTAAGAAATATTTCAGACCGCACTACCTTGTCCCACCACTAGGGGGGCTGCGCCAGGAAAATTGAACATTTTATCATATACTTACAGTACCATCATTTTTCTTCCCTGGCACCAATCCATGGCCGATGCTGCCATGTTGGCACCAAGAAAACAGAAAAATTGTATCAAATTCCATAATTTTCCTTCCCTGGCTCCAATCTATAGCAGCATCCGTGTGGTACTATCACCGACTACTACAAGTACGCTGTCATGTTGGTGCCAGGAAAATTGTATCAAATTCTTACTCTAATTTTCCTTTCCTGGCATCAACCCATGGTAGTATCCATGTGGTAGGATCCTTGCCTACTACATGTATGCTGCTGCCATGTTGGCGCCGGGAAAATGGAAAATTGTATCAAATACCGTAATTTTCCTTTCTTTCCTGGCTCCAATCCATGGCAACATCCATGTGGTAGTATCACCGACTACTACAAGTACGGTGCCATGTTGGTGCCAGGAAAATGGAAAATTGTATCAAATACCGTAATTTTCCTTTCTTTCCTGGCTCCAATCCATGGCAGCATCCATGTGGTAGTATCACCGACTACTACAAGTACGCTGTCATGTTGGTGCCAGGAAAATTGTATCAAATTCTTACTCTAATTTTCCTTTCCTGGCATCAACCCATGGTAGTATCCATGTGGTAGGATCCTTGCCTACTACATGTATGCTGCTGCCATGTTGGCGCCGGGAAAATGGAAAATTGTATCAAATACCGTAATTTTCCTTTCTTTCCTGGCTCCAATCCATGGCAACATCCATGTGGTAGTATCACCGACTACTACAAGTACGGTGCCATGTTGGTGCCAGGAAAATGGAAAATTGTATCAAATACCGTAATTTTCCTTTCTTTCCTGGCTCCAATCCATGGCAACATCCATGTGGTAGTATCACCGACTACTACAAGTACGCTGCCATGTTGGTGCCAGGAAAATGGAAAATTGTATCAAATACTTACTCTAATTTTCCTTTTCTGGCATCAACCCATGTCACATGGTTGTATACATGTGGTAGTTTCCCCACCTACTACAAGTACGCTGCCATGTTGGTGCAATAGAAATGGAAAATTGTATGAAATTCCGTATTTTTCCTTTCCTGGCTCCAATCCATGGCAGCATCCATGTGGTAGTATCACCGACTACTACAAGTACGGTGCCATGTTGGTGCCAGGAAAATGGAAAATTGTATCAAATACCGTAATTTTCCTTTCTTTCCTGGCTCCAATCCATGGCAGCATCCATGTGGTAGTATCACCGACTACTACAAGTACGCTGTCATGTTGGTGCCAGGAAAATTGTATCAAATTCTTACTCTAATTTTCCTTTCCTGGCATCAACCCATGGTAGTATCCATGTGGTAGGATCCTTGCCTACTACATGTATGCTGCTGCCATGTTGGCGCCGGGAAAATGGAAAATTGTATCAAATACCGTAATTTTCCTTTCTTTCCTGGCTCCAATCCATGGCAACATCCATGTGGTAGTATCACCGACTACTACAAGTACGGTGCCATGTTGGTGCCAGGAAAATGGAAAATTGTATCAAATACCGTAATTTTCCTTTCTTTCCTGGCTCCAATCCATGGCAACATCCATGTGGTAGTATCACCGACTACTACAAGTACGCTGCCATGTTGGTGCCAGGAAAATGGAAAATTGTATCAAATACTTACTCTAATTTTCCTTTTCTGGCATCAACCCATGTCACATGGTTGTATACATGTGGTAGTTTCCCCACCTACTACAAGTACGCTGCCATGTTGGTGCAATAGAAATGGAAAATTGTATGAAATTCCGTATTTTTCCTTTCCTGGCTCCAATCCATGGCAGCATCCATGTGGTAGTATCACCGACTACTACAAGTACGCTGCCATGTTGGCGTAAAGAAAATGAAAGATTGTATCAAATGCCGTATTTTTCCTTTCCTGGCATCAATCTATGGCACCATACATGTGGTAAGAGGAGATACTACCACATACATGCTGCCATGTTGGCGCCAGTAGAACACATTTTCCGATATTATTGGAGTGGATCCCAAGGATGACTTGTGTAGAGTTAGTGATGAGATTGAGAAGCATTTGCTCCGGGTCTCCAGGCTCTGATCTGGATGTGGAGGTGTTAGCAGCCAGCATGAGGCTCACTGGAGAGGAGGGAGGTGGTATTCAGTCTTTAAGTCCACAAGAAGAAGGAAGAGTATATACCGTAGGCTGTAATAGCTCAGTGGATGGAAATGTCTAGTAAGATTTAGGCTTGTGCAATTCGTTTCGTAACGAATCGAAATTCGGCCGAATTTTGCATCTTTCGGACATTCGGATGCATCCGAATGTCCGAATAAAAAAATAACAAATTACAACGAATACGAAAAAAATATAACGAATGAATTCGACATGATTCGAAATTATTTCAACCGCATTTGAAAATATTTTGTGACCCGACTTTAGGGCCATGTATCTCGGGGTCACTTGGTGATAGAAACTCCAAATTTGGATATGTTATAGTGCTAGTACTATTGTGTTTACATAACAAATTTGGGGTTTCTAGCTATAAGTGACCCCGAGATATGTGGCCCCAAAATCGGGTCGCAAAATGTCATTCTCTGCTCTAATAACTAACATTTTGCGACCCGATTTTGGGGCCACATATCTCGGGGTCACTTATAGCTAGAAACCCCAAATTTGGTATGCAAACACAATAATACTAGCACACTAACATATCCAAATTTGGAGTTTCTAGCATCAAGTGACCCCGAGATACATGGCCCTAAAATTGGGCCACAAAATATTTTCAAATGTGGTTGAAATAATGTCGAATCATGTTGAAATCATTTCGAATCCGGTAGAAATATTTTCGAATTTGGTTGAAATATTTTCGAATGTGGCCGATTTTTCGAATTCGGTAGAAGACTAAACGAAATCCGAAAACGAATTTAAGAAAGTTAACGAATATAACTAAACGAAATTAATGAATTAACGAATTAAAACGAAACGAAACTAAACGAATTTTTTCCTTTTGCACATGTCTAGTAAGACTTTCTTTCCATTGGACAAGTCCATTCTGCTGGAGACCACTCTATCCAAAAGTGGGACTTAATCATTTTCATGTATTTTTTTATGGTGGGACCTAATGTATTTTTGGATATTGTGACTTTTCCTCTACTTTACCTAGTAATGCCCCGTACATGCGGTCTGCTTTTCCAACAACAAATGTTGGATGTGAGCGTGTTGGCTGAAAGTCTCACCGTATGCATGCTCCATCGAACATTTGTTGTCGGACTTTCCGCCAACAAATGTTGGCTAGCAGGTTCTCAAATTTACCGCCAACAAAACTTTGTTATTGGAATTTCCGATCGTGTGTACACAAGTCCGACGCACAAAAGTTCAAGCATGCTCGGAATCAAGTAGAAGGACCCGCACTGGCTATTGAACTTCCTTTTTCTCGGCTCGTCGTACGTCTTGTACGTTCCCACGTTCGGAATTGTTGGCCCACATTTGTGTGAGCGTGAGTACTGTATGCAAGACACGTTGGAGCCAACAACCTTCGAACAAAATTCCATGGTTTTGTTGTCAGAAAGTCTGATCTTGTGTACGGGGCATAAGAAGATGGATACATTTTAATTCTTCAGCATCTGTTCAGTCCTTAAGTAGGACAATAAGAAGATATGTTAGTATGAGGCAGTGATAGCTCACTTGGTAAGAGCTGTGATTGGTCTGCCAGAGACCTAAGTTTGAATCCCTGTGGTCCCAGGTGCTGCATCTCCCTGATGGTGGAAAATGTTTGAGGCCCACCACTAGGGGGTCAGGTTATATAAAACCTAAGTCCCTGCTTTTGGAATGGACAGCCCAGTCTATTTATATACGTTGCAGTGATGTCACAGACTGTGCAGCGAAGAGGTGGGGTGTCCTCAACCTAATGTGATGCCCACACATGTTACAGGCCTGTGGGGAGCCAAGACTGGAGCCAAGACTGGAGCCAAGACTGGAGCCAAGACTGGAGCCAAGACTGGAGCCAAGACTGGAGCCAAGACTGGAGCCAAGACTGGAGCAGACTGGTGGGTTGTTCATGGCCTCCAAACTTGGTAAGGGCTGTGATTGTTCTGCTGGAGACCCTGAGTTTGAATCCCTGTGGCCCCAGGCCTTGGGCAGCACCCGATCTCCCTGATGGTGGAAAATGTTTGAGGTGCAGTGCTATGTGTATACATATATACACAGCACTCCATATATTTAGGGGGGGTGAGGCCATAAAACACCAAAGTCTCTGCTTCTGCAACTGAACCACCGTCCCGTCTCAGTCCCAGGACATCTTCTTCTTCTCCTCATCCTAATTCAGTTTTCTATTTGGACAATTTTAATGGAATGTTTTTCATCTATTTTCCCCGGTGGGACTTAGAATACTTCTCTCTATTATCTCTAGTTGGATGATGGGACTTTGAATATTTCTGGTATTTCATATTTTTCCTGATGTATAGGAAATAAGAGGATGAAAACATTGGCTGGCAGATCCTCGTGGCTCAGGTGGTTGGTGCGCCTGTATTCTGGGGTAAGTTCTGGAGATGTGTGATGGAATCCCGGGGCTGGCAGCTCGTTATTTCCTTTGTATTGTACAATGTGGGTGATGACACTGAGAACCATCTGAATCAGACTTCTCCTCCAGCCAGGTAGGTGGCTCTGAGGGTTAGTTACCAGCCAGTGACCCACCAGAGGTTTTGGAGTCGCAGGTTCAAGGCTTTGTGTCTCTTTATTTGTAGCAGATTAATACCTGAACTATGAGAACGAGCACCTTCCTGTCTGAGTGCAGGTGATGGCTCAGAGAGTAAGGACTCAGACTGGTGTGATGGAGACATGAGTTCTAATCCCTCTGGTGGAAGTTGGGCGTTCCAGGTGCTGTGCAGTGCCTGAGCCCCCTGTTGGTTGGAAGAGGGTAGTGGTAATGTTTCAAGTACTATGGCCCACCAGTAGAAGGTTTAGGGTTCTGTGTTGGCCCAGATATTGTGAGAGATTTTGGAGTTGAAGGTTTTGTGTCCCTTTATTTATTCGTAGCAGATTAATACCTGAACTATGAGAAGGAACACCTTGGTGTCTGAGTGCAGGTGATGGCTCAGAGAGTAAGGACTCAGACTGGTCTGATGGAGACGTGAGTTCAAATCCCTCTGGTGGAGGTTGGTGTGTTCCAGGTGTTGGGCAGTCCATGGACCCCTGTTGGTGGTAGATGGGGGATGTTTCAAGCCCACCACTATGTCCTTCAGCTTTCTTATAATATCAGTAAACTGTGGAAAATGTCACAGTTGGCAACCTATTACAGTACCAAGCTTATGTTCCCTGAGCTCCAGAGAGCGACCCATTCCTCCACAAATGTTTGTAGAAGCCGTCTGCATGCCGAGGTGCTGATTTTCTACATCGGGGCCATGGAAGGGATTCAAACGCCTGAATACAATGGTTTGGAGGGTGTCCTAATGCTTTTGACAATATAGTGTATTCTCTATTCTGCATGGTGGGAATATTCTCCTCTAATTTTGGATGATGGGACTTGGCGTGTGTCCTCTGTTTTTGCTCGTACCCGATGTATAGGAAATAGGAGGATGAGGACATTAGCTGGCAGATCCTCGTGGCTCAGGTAGTTGGTGCGCCTGTATTCTGGGGTAAGTTCTGGAGATGTGTGATGGAATCCCGGGGCTGGCAGCTTAGTTTTTTTCTTTGTATTGTACAATGTGGGTGATGACACTGAGAACCATCTGAATCAGACTTCTCCTCCAGCCAGGTAGGTGGCTCTGAGGGTTAGTCATCAGCCAGTGACCCAGTAGATGTTTTGGAGTCGCAGGTTCAAGGCTTTGTGTCTCTTTATTTATTTGCAGCAGATTAATACCTGAACTATGAGAACGAACACCTTCCTGTCTGAGTGCAGGTGATGGCTCAGAGAGTAAGGACTCAAACTGGTGTGATGGAGACATGAGTTCAAATCCCTCTGGTTCCAGGTGCTGTGGAGTTCCTGAGCCCTCTGTTGGTTGGAAGAGAGTAGTGGTAATGTTTCAAGACCATTACTATGTCCCACCAGTAGAAAGTTTAAGGTACTGAGTTGGCCCAGATATTGGGAGATGCTTTTGAGAAAAAGTGAAAATTTCTGCTAAGTATAGGTTTTTGGAATGGGCTGCCCCGGTAAGACAGCCCATTCTATTTATATATGTTGCAGTGATGTCACAGACCATGGACGGAAGAAGCAGGGGATGTCCACAACCTAACGTGATGCCCACACATGTTACAGGCCTGTGGGGACCTGGGACTGGAGCAGACTGGTGGGTTGTCCATGTCCTCCAAGCTTTCACTCAGCAATTTGAGCATGGGGTCTGCAGGATATGATGGTGGGTCTACGGTCCTTCCATCACTGAGTGATTCTCATCCGCCCAATTCACTCAGAGATCTGAACTCAAGTCAATGCTGCCTCTGTCAGTGATTCCATCTGCCCAATTCACTCAGAGACTTGACCTGGGGACTATGGGATTTGAACTCAAGTCCATGGCGCCCTGGTTGCTGCTCTTATCCACTGAGCTACTCGCCTCTGCTCAGAGAGTTCAGTGCTCGTTCTACTATTTCAAGAATAAAAGTCATGAAGGAGTAAAAAAACACAAAAAGTGTGAGTTGAGATTTGAACCTGAAACTCTGAGGTCATTACTGGCCCTCCAGCTGCCTGATAAACCTTTGAGCCAGAGTGAAACATGGAGTTTGAGGCTTAGCAGACGGCCCCTTAACATCAAGGCTTAGTAAAGCAAGACTTACTAAACAAAATATGATCTACCGATTAAAATGGTCTGCAGTGTACATGCCAATAATTGTACCAGCTGTCTAACCCAGGTGACTGAAAAGTGGGATTTAGAAGGTTTTTTTCTTCTAGATTAGGTTCTGGCCCGGAGGTCACCAGTCAGCTTTACAGCAATTTATCGCTGATTCATTATAGTCAATGCTGATGGTGTGCTAAGTCATGGAGTGGCCTTCAATAGTGGCCTTGGATCCATGGCAAGCCATCACACCAGGATTGAGAGGAATGGGTGAGACTCATCGTTCTCAGACTCAATTGATCGCTGATTCATGGAGTGGCCATGGATCCATGGTAGGCCATCATACCAGGATTTAGGGGAACGGATGAGACTCATCGTTCTCAGACTCATCGTTCTCAGACTCAATTGATCGCCGATTCCTCTTAGTCAATGTTGATGGTGATTCGTGGAGTGTTAACTCATGGATAGGGATGAGCTTCGGCGCGTTCGCACAGCCCAAGTGCAGAGCCCACCAGGAAGTCAGCACTGCGCTGTGCTAATCACAGGCAGTGAGACATTGTCCCGATGTGCGGCTGCAGAGATGTCAAACTGCCCCGTGACTAGCACAGCGCAGTGCCGACTTCCTGGCGGGCTCAGTGAACACGCCGGAGCTCATTCCTACTCATGGAGTGGCTTTGGATCCATAGAAGGCCATTATATGTCAGGGCAGTGTATTGCTATGGCTCTGGAGACCTGGGTTAAAATCCTGATATTGGACATAATTTATGAGTCCTAAGCTCGGTAGAGTGTTTGATGATTTCGGGGGTCCTGTTTCTCCTATACGGGAGATGGCTCTGCTCTGATAGTCGATGGTCTGTAGAGGTCCAGTTTTGGAAAAGCTGATAAAGACAATTAGACTTAATCTGTTTGAAGCTGGGTTCAGGTGGTTCCTAACAAGGAAGAGTTGTAGACGTGGAGTGTTGGAGTTTCTGGTTGTAACCTCAGTTCCTACAAACAGGACCATATAATACAGCCACCATGAGGGATTGGGTTACCATTTTCACATCCCATTGGTCAAGTGTTGACATCAGTCAGGTTCAGCAATAAAAATCAGCAGAAACTTTTGAGAATTTTTGTCTGAAAACATTTTGACATTTTTATACCACTGATTGCACCAATCTGGAAGGAGAACTTCCCTAAAAATGTTTTTTTTTTTTAATGATCCAATTACAATTCAGTCTCCAACCATTCTACCTCCATCGTCATACAATAAAAATGAAACTCCGCCTCTTCTCCCGTCTTTCAGAAATCTTATCACATCAATAAGGCCACCAACGGAAAGGATCCCATCGTTATTCTTGTATTTCCCTGGCTGTGTGTGTGCGGCTCTCTCTACAATCTACTATTCACCAATACAAAGAAGAGAAGTTCTGAGGCTCTCACTAAGAGATAAATACCGCAGGAAAATGTGCCTTAAAACGATGAATGTTGTATTTATCTCAGAAGTAGTCAATGCACTAGAAAACGCCAATATATTTGTTATGCAATATTTAGCACCTAGGGTTAGGGTTTTGTGTTTTTATGTTTTATTGCAACCAGGCGCTAACCCGGCACCGGGGAGGGGGGGGGAGCACACAGAAATATCGGGGTACCACTAAAACATTTATAGGGCTCATTTTAACCTGTTGCCACCCCTCTGAAAAGCAGGGTAATGTGTACACTCCAGTCAGCTGCCTTTATAGCTTAAGGTGGAGCCGTTGAGGGATGGTAAAAACACAGCTTGGCTGAGAGTTTTGTTACCACTTCCAAGCCACAAGTGTAAACAAGATATAAAGCCCCAAAAACACTCATATAAAAACACTTCTATAAACACTAAAAAAAAAAAAACAAGAAAAGGGGGGCGTGGCTCCGGCATGAGTGCGTGAGGACGCTTGTTAGAGGAGCTCCATGAACCCACCACAGATAGGGCACCCACAGCAGCTCTCCTGGGGGGATTTCAGCACAGAACCATGCCATCCAGACGGCGGAGGTCCCCGCAGCCCCAAAGGACCTCTCAGAACTGGTCTGGATCCCTGGACCAGTACTTTTCAGAGCCTCGCGGCGCCACAGCAGGGACTTCCAAGATGGCGCCGACCGGTAAATACCAGGCCACACCTGCAGCCTCTCCTATCCCCTCTCCACAGCTACCATCTCCATCCCCCACCTCACCCACCAGCTCAGCCAGCCCAATACCTCCCTCAGAGGTGGGAGATGACATGGGGGACAAGGATTAGTGGGCCCTTATTCTCTCCCTCCCCACTAAAGCTGATTTGGAACTATTTGCCCACAGGGTTGAGAAGGCCTTCAGGCAGGACATTGAGGCGCTGCAGGCTGATAGCGCACACATTGGGGGCAGAGTGGAGGATTTGGAGTCACAATGGGAAGTCTTTACACCTGCCCTGCAAGCACTTCATGAACGTTGCAAGACACAGGACCAACGGATTAACTCTTTAATAGATCAGATGGATGACTTTGAGAATAGAAGTCACAGAGATAACATGGCAGAAACTACTGGCCCCAGGGATATAGGGGATATAGTTCCTTCCCTGTAAGGTCTTTTCAAACAGATTCTCAGTCATGAAGCACCTGCTCATATAGAAATAGACTGTGCTCATAGTGCCCTCCGCCCACCTTCAGATGACCCAGACAAGCCAAGGGATATCATCTGCAAGCTACACAAATATTCCCTGAAGGAACGCATAATGTTTCACATCAGAGGTGTCCCCCATTTGGACTTTGACAGCGCAAAGTTGTCCTTTTTCTCAGATCTTTCCAGACACACCTTAATGCAACGCCGTGCCCTCAAGCCACTACTCGAGGCCCTTTAGGATGCAAAGCTGGTCTACAGATGGGGTTTTCCTTTTAATTTGTCAGTGACCAAAGATGGCCTCCAAGTCACCTTGTGCAATAAAGATGAGCTGCCGCAGTTCCTGCAACACTTTGGCTTACCCGCCATTGATGTTCCAGACTGGAGGTCCTCACCGGAGATCCCACTCCCTGCACGCCCACAGCCTTGGTGCCTTGCAGGCCGCAGGGGACGGAACAGGCGCAGGTCTAGAGATGACCCCCCCGGGTCGTATTGCACTCTCAACATTCTCCTCCTCCCAGAGGAGGTCCTGAAGGGCTCATGTGAACTGAATGTCTAACTTGATATTGTTTCCTTTTATAGGGACCCCCTACCCCAGGGTTCCATTTCGATTTTTACTACTGCTGTGGTAATCTGGGTTTGCACATCTTTGATGCTGCTGTGATCTTAATGCTGAACGGGGGTTTTTTCTCTCTGATAGACTCGCACCTGATGCTGGGCCACTTCTCCCCGATAGGTCAACTCCTAGGAGTTATGTCCCACATTTGGGACCCCACGCTACTCGCTGATGGCCAAGTGGAGATACCCGTCTAGTAGTGGTTGAATATTTTGGGATGCCCTTACGGCAAAGTTCCCCTTGAATGTATTGTATGTCTTGACGGTTCTTTGTTTTCTATGTTCTCCGCTCTTCATGGATCAATCACTTGCACTGACTCGGAGACAGACTGTCGCACCGATTCGGTCCCCCGCCTTCCCAGCCACCTGTATGATCAATGGTTTCTCAGCAACTCTCCTCGATCTAAGTCGAGCGGAGTTGCTATAGCCATGCATAAACAATGCCCCTTTGTCCTGGTGGACCAATTAACTGACTCCAATGGCAGATATGTTTTAATTAAAGGCACCATCCTAGGTCGTAAATTCACTTTTGCAACCGTGTACGCACTGAACACTCAACGGCTCACCTTCCTAGACTTCCTTTTTAGACTCCCTCTCCAATTTTAGAGGGGGCCAACTGATCTTGGGAGGGAGATTTCAATGTCAGCCCAGACCCCCGGATAGACACATCTATGGGGCGTTCCACCCACTCTTTTGCTTTCCTCAAACACTTCAGAGAATCCCTGCACTCCCACCATCTTGTCGATTGCTGGAGGGTACTCCACCCCACCGACAAAGATTTCAGCTACTACTCGGCCACTCATACCGTATACACCCGCATAGATCTGTTACTGATGGATCAGTTCTCTCTGGAGGCCCTATCTGGTGCGTCGATCGGTTCTGTCACCCTCTCAGATCATGCCCCGGTAACCCTCTATATATACCCGTTGTCCTCTGATACCAGGTCCTGGACCTGGAGACTGAATGAGAACATTTTGGATGATGTAGTGGCGTCAAAACGCATATCGGAATCTATTTCCCTGTACTTTGCCATAGGGCTGGCGTCCATATGGGAAGAGCATAAGGCGTTGATCAGGGGGGGAGTTAATATCCCAGGGCGCAAGGTTGAAAAAAGCACATGTGGGGGATCTCCAAACCCTCCTAAAAAAGATCCAATCTCAAAATATACTCAAACACAAACGTTGTCTGTCTCTGGAGCTGGCAGCAGAACTCCAATCCCTTTGTTTGGAGCCTGCCAACATCGTCGATGCCCGGATACAGGCCCGCCTATGCCACATATCTCACAAATTTTGGGAATAAATGCAGGCAACTGCTAGCCAGGGCCCTAAAGAGACAACAGGCCTCGGGCCACTTACATAAACTCCAAACCGCAATGGGTTCCCCAGTAGTTCAATCTTCTAAGATTGCAGCTGCCTTTAGGGACTACTATGACCACCATTACCAGCTCTACCATCTCCCTGCTACAATACCAGGCTTGACGGCAGATCAGAAACAGGGCCATATTCTGGAATATCTGGCAGAAGCCCAAGCCCCCCAACTTACTACCCAAACTAGCAAACACCTTGAGATGCCCATTACCCAGATGGCGCAAGAAACAGTGGTAAAAGAACTCCCAAAAAGGAAAAGTCTGGGTCCTGACAGATATATGAATGCCTACTACAGTACTTTCCTCCCCTCACTGTCGAGCCCAATGTGTGCCTACTTTAACACTTTAGCTTTCGGGTACCGCTATACCTAAAGAGGGTTTTCTGGCCCATATAACAGTGCTCCCCAAAGAGGGGAAAGACCACACTGTCCCTAGCAGCTACAGACGATATATCACTTCTTAACACCAACATAATAATATTAGTGAACCGTCTTAAACCCATAATGCCATCTGTCATATACCCAGACCAAACGGGGTTTATTACCGGAAGAGAAGCCAGGGACAATTCTAATGGGGCGATTCAGTTGATCCACTGGGCACAAACACAGACCAACCATCCACCCTGTCTCCTGCTTTCCACCGACGTTGAAAATGCGTTCAACAGGGTGGACTGGGTATATCTTCTCAACAGGGCGGACTGGGTATATCTTCTCAACAGGGCGGACTGGGTATATCTTCTCAACAGGGCGGACTGGGTATATCTTCTCAACAGGGCGGACTGGGTATATCTTCTCAACAGGGCGGACTGGGTATATCTTCTCAACAGGGCGGACTGGGTATATCTTCTCAACAGGGCAGACTGGGTATATCTTCTCAACAGGGTGGACTGGGTATACCTTTGAGCTGCATTGACCAGGCTGGGACTTGGCTCTAACATGCTCTCCTGGATAACCTCACTCTATAGCCACCCTGAAGCCAGAGTTAAAGTGAACGGAGTCCTTTCGGAGAATGGAACTAAACATGTCTGCCCAGTGTCCCCCCCCCCCCACCCCATTTTCTTCCTCACCCTGGAACCATTGCTCAATAGGATGCACTTGAATCAAACTATCGAGGGCTTCAGCATTGGGCCAAGGGAACATAAACTATCCGCTTATGCTGACGATGTCTTGTTTTATGTGGCTGACCCCCTGATCTCTCTCCCCAATATCATGGATGAACTACAGAATTTCAGCTTGCTCTCCAATAAGTATAATAAGTCTGAAATTCTATCCTTAAACAACTCTTCAAGCTTACAACCACGGCTGCAATCCTCTTTCTCCTTCACTCGGTGCCTGAAATATCTAGGCGTTTATCTTACCCCCCAGCTTTATAATAGTAATTACGCCCCGCTACTCTCCACTAGGGATTAGCCTGGTGTTCGATTCAAACCCAGGTTCCAATGGAACATCGGCCGTTCGTCGAAAACAGAACTTTGTGGGCCGTTCGCATCAAATTCGTGTGATATGAACGGCCCACAATGCACTGCGCCAGTCGCAGTGCATTGCTGGCTGATGATTGGCCATGCATGCACTGTGACCCCGCATGCTTGGCCAATCACAGCGCCGGCAGCGAGGCGAGCCATAATTGGCCACAGGTTGGATGCCTGTGGCCAATTATAGCTCAGGGGGTTTAGTGCACGCCCCACACTATACAAGGCTGCCAGCGCAGCGGCCTTGTGTAGTGTTGCGGCGTCCATAGAGAGAAGGATAGGCAGGGACAGTGTCAGCTGTGCTTTACTTCTTTAGATAGCTCTGTTACAGTGAGTGTTCAGGGAGAGAGCAGGATAGGCAGGGACAGTGTCAGCTTTGCTTCCTAACCTAGCGCTGTTACAGTGGGTGTAGTGTGCCTCCTGCACAGCATACACCTCAATCTACCCCCCCCCCCCCCATTGCTGGTGTTGTGTAGTTCATTTGTGCAACACAGGCATCTGCCTAATATTAACATAACATATTTTGGGTGCGGGGTTCCCTTTAATATCCATACAAGACCGAAAGGGGCTGGTAGTGGGCTGGGGTAGGGGGGTGATGGGGTAGCCATGCCATTTTTCTCAAAGATTTTCCTCCATATTGCCAGGACAAGACATTACTTAATAATTACTTAATTAATGCTTTAATAGCCGCAAGCAGTTTTAAATGGCTTTTTTTCCTTTACAAATGTCATTTTGTGCAGGGACTGTTCTAAACACGGGAAACACGTGGCACTTCACGGGCATACTATAGACACCCCCCAGGTACGATATTTAAAGTAATATTTCACTTTTTTTTTCACTTTATGCATCATTAAAATGACTGCTCCAGAAAAAACGTCAGTTTTTAAAACTTCTTTTTGCATTGACCCATGTCCCCTGGGGCAGGTTCCCGGGTCCCCAAACCCTTTTTAGGACAATAACATGCATATTGGCCGTTATAATTAGCACTTTAGATTTTGAACGTTCGCGTCCCTTGTAATTAATAGGGTTGTAACGTTCGTGCGAACTTTAGGTCCGTTCGCAGGTTCTGGTACGAACCGAACCGGGGGGGGGGGGGGTGTTTGGCTCATCCCTACTCTCCACTATAAAATCAGACTTACACAGGTGGGACAGAGAGACCTTCTCGTGGATGGGCCCGGTCAGTGTGTTAAAGATGAATATGTTGCCTCGCATTCTGTTTTACCTATAAATGGTGCCTATTTACCCAGGTCTTTCTTTTCAATCCTTAACAGTACGTTTCTAAAATCTGGCAGTGGGGAAGACCTCAGTTGGTTCTTTGCACCTTACAGAGACCTAAGAGGCTGGGAGGCCTGGACGTCCCAGATATACGTATATATTATGAGGCAATCGCCCTGCAGTGGATATTGGGGTGTCCACCAAGGTGTGGTTATCATTAGAAAAAAATTCTGTCTGGCTGCAACTTATCCCGTGGGTACCCCAGGCACATAGAGGTCTATCGCCATTTGTTTCTCCAGTGACTGCTCACGCTTTGAAGCTATGGGATACCCTGAACAGGTCAGGACAGCTCACCCAGGGCCGTTTTTAAGGCAGGGCAAAAGGGGCAGCTGCCCTGGGCCCTGTCATTGTTGTGGGGCCCAAAATGGCTGCCTTATACTTGCCAACTATGCTGGTTTAAATTCCCTTGTCTCTTGAGGTTTTAGTCCCGTGCTGTGTCACAATATCTCAGTGTGAAGTGCTGCAATTAATGCTGCCCAGCTCTGCCCTATTGTTGTGTAAAGAGGACTCACCTGCAGACCCTGCATTTACATGTAAATTACCAACATTCATATGTAAATAGGGGATGTCATGCCCCCCTGAAGTCATATCCACAGAAATCTCTAGCAACCAATCAACAAGCAGAAATCCTGTGCTGTAACCTCTAGAAACTAATCAGTGAGCTGTAACGTGTGCTGCAACCTCCAGCAACCAGTCAGTGAGCGGTAATGATACACTGTAACCTCTGGCAACCAATCGCAATAGCTGCCTCTGATTCAGTAAACAGATTTTAAGTCTAGCTGCTAGCTGGGGCCCCAAGAAAAGTTTTGCCCAGGGTCCAATCAATATTAAAGACGGCCCTGAGCTCACCCCTTGGTTCTCCCCACTGGCCTCTCTAGGTGGTTGCCCCTGCTTTGTCCCAGTGGAACCCCGGTCTTTCTTCCTTACTTGGATGGCAGACGGCGAGGTGAGGTGTGGTAGGTTCTTCCAAGACTAGCGACTAATCCCATTGGGGGAACTTAGAGCTCAATATGGCAGATTCCCCTTAGATGATTGGAGACATGGACAGCTTCAACATTTTGTGCGAGGTTTACCTCAAGCCATACACTCCCCCACCTCCTCCACCCCTTTGGAGAAGCTGTGCATGTCTGCCAATCCAATCCCACACTCTATATCTGTCCTGTATGAGATCCTACCCTGTTTCCCCTAAAATAAGACCTAGCGTGATTGTCGACGATGGCTGCAATATAAGCCCTACCCCGGAAATAAGCCCTAGTTAAAGTCCTTCTATGTCTTATTCTTAGGGTAGGGCTTATTTTTGGGGAAAGAGGATGGGGTTTATTTGGGGGGTAGGGCTTATATTGCAGCCATCACCGACACTCATGCTAGGTCTTATTTTAGGGGAAACAGGGTACTAGGGCAAGGACCCAAGGGGAAATCAATATACATTGGAGAATGGGAAAGAGACCTGCAACATGAGTTTACGGAGCTGCAACTTGACCATCTATACCGCCTTACTCACTCCAGTTTTGTTGATACGAAAATGCAGGCGAATTAGTTCAAAGTAATGACTAGACGGTATAGGGTCCCTACCAAACTCGCTAAAATATACCCAACCTTCTCAGATGCTTGTTGGAGGGACTGCGGACATAGGGGTTCATTTCTGCACATTTGGTGGAGTTGCCCTAAGATACAACCTTACTGGCAGGACATTAGAACCCAAATAAACCTCATATTGAACATAGACCTCCCTGACTGTCCAATGGGCTTCCTCCCGCATGTCCCCACCATCCCTTCTCAGCCTTTATCGAAAGTCGGTACGGCCTCATCTCCCGGAGATTGATCCCCATCCTCATCTCCCGGAGATTGATCCCCATCTACTGGAAAAGCAGACAAGTTCCAAGCCGCGAGGAACGGATCCGTCTTGTGAACAATATTGGGGCTGCAGAGGAATGGGTGGTGACATGTAAGGACAGACATGATAAATGGTATGATATTTGGGCGACTTGGATTCATTATGTAGATGAACCCCCGTACAAACGCACAACCAACGGACACCGTCGCGGTATGAGGAGCGTAAATGTCAGAAATGCTATAGACTTGACCATACGAGAGATTTGATACACGACTCCTAGCATCATTTATTAGAGTGCATTCTTTCTTTTCCTTTATTTGTTTGCCATTTGGCTTAATTTTTTTTTCTGCCCAAATCAGTGGCGTCTGTTCATTAATGTCGATAAAGTTTGGTAGCAGGGCTAGAGACAATGAATAGTGATCTGGCTCATATGTTCTCATGACCCTGAAGTAGACGCCCCCATCTCTAATAGCCGCTATTGTTGGATGGCCAACCGGGCCTTATAGTTACATAGGAGGTGAGGCTGAAAAAAGACAAGTCCATCAAGTTCAACCTCTGTGTGTGATTATATGTCAGTGTTACATTGTATATCATGTATGTTGTGTGATTATATGTCAGTGTTACATTGTATATCATGTATGTTGTGTGATTATATGTCAGTGTTACATTGTATATTATGTATGTTGTGTGATATGTCAGTATTACATTGTATATCATGTATGTTGTGTGATATGTCAGTATTACATTGTATATCATGTATGTTGTGTGATTATATGTCAGTGTTACATTGTATATCATGTATGTTGTGTGATTATATGTCAGTATTACATTGTATATCATGTATGTTGTGTGATTATATGTCAGTGTTACATTGTATATCATGTATGTTGTGTGATTATATGTCAGTATTACATTGTATATCATGTATGTTGTGTGATTATATGTCAGTGTTACATTGTATATCCTGTATGTTGTGTGATTATATGTCAGTGTTACATTGTATATCATGTATGTTGTGTGATTATATGTCAGTATTACATTGTATATCATGTATGTTGTGTGATTATATGTCAGTGTTACATTGTATATCATGTATGTTGTGTGATTATATGTCAGTATTACATTGTATATCATGTACGTTGAGGTCGTTCAGGTGATTATCTAATAGTTTCTTGAAACTATCGATGCCCCCCGCTGAGACCACCGCCTGTGGAAGGGAATTCCACATCCTTGCCGCTCTTACAGTAAAGAACCCTCTACATAGTTTAAGGTTAAACCTCTTTTCTTCTAATTTTAATGAGTGGCCACGAGTCTTGTTAAACTCCCTTCTGTGAAAACGTTTTCTCCCTATTGTGGGGTCACCAGTCCGGTATTTATATATATTGTGGGCTCACCAGTACAGTATTTAGATATTGTGGGGTCACCAGTCCGGTATGTATATATTGTGGGGTCACCAGTCCGGTATGTATATATTGTGGGGTCACCAGTCCGGTATGTATATATTGTGGGGTCAGCAGTCCGGTATTTATATATTGTGGGCTCACCAGTCCGGTATTTATATATTGTGGGGTCACCAGTCCGGTATGTATATATTGTGGGGTCACCAGTCCGGTATTTATATATTATGGGGTCACCAGTCCCGTATTTATATATTGTGGGGTCACCAGTCCGGTATTTATATATTGTGGGCTCACCAGTCCGGTATTTGTATATTGTGGGGTCACCAGTCCGGTATTTGTATATTGTGGGGTCACCAGTCCGGTATTTATATATTGTGGGGGTCACCAGTCCGGTATTTATATATTGTGGGGTCACCAGTCCGGTATTTATATATTATGGGCTCACCAGTCCGGTATTTATATATTGTGGGGTCACCAGTCCGGTATGTATATATTGTGGGGTCACCAGTCCGGTATTTATATATTATGGGGTCACCAGTCCCGTATTTATATATTGTGGGGTCACCAGTCCGGTATTTATATATTGTGGGCTCACCAGTCCGGTATTTGTATATTGTGGGCTCACCAGTCCGGTATTTATATATTGTGGGGTCACCAGTCCGGTATTTATATATTGTGGGGTCACCAGTCCGGTATTTATATAATGAAATCATATCCCCTTTCATCGTCTCTTCTCCAGAGAGAATAAGTTCAGAGCTCACAACCTTTCCTCATAACTAATATCCTCCAGACCCTTTATTAGCTTTGTTGCCCTTCTTTGTAGTCGCCCCATTTCCAGTACATCCTTCCTGAGGACTGGTGCCCAGAACTGGACAGTATACTCCAGGTGCGGCCGGACCAGAGTCTTGTAGAGGGGAGAATTATCCTTTTATCTCTGGAGTTGATCCCTTTTTAATGCCAATATTCTGTTTGCTTTGTTAGCAGCAGCTTGGCATTGCTGAGCCCATCATCTACTAGGACCCCCAGATCCTTCTCCACCCTAGACCCCCCCAGAGGTTCTCCCCCCCCCAGGTCCTCCTCCATCCTACATCCCCCCAGAGGTTCCCCTCCCCCCAGGTCCTCCTCCATCCTACATCCCCCCAGAGGTTCCCCTCCCCCCAGGTCCTTCTCCACCCTACATCCCCCCAGAGGTTCCCCTCCCCCCAGGTCCTTCTCCACCCTACATCCCCCCAGAGGTTCCGCTCCCCCCAGGTCCTTCTCCATCCTACATCCCCCCCCCCCCCAGAGGTTCTCCTCCCCCAGTCTATAGATTGCATTCAGATTTTTGCCACCCAAATACATTATTTTACATTTTTCTACATTTATATTATGTACTCTGTTCAAATCCCCGTATGGGCTGCTTTGTCTGTGCGTCTCGGGAATGTGTGAAAACGCATGTGCTGGTAAGGCGAGTTGGGGTGTCATTAGCAATGAATGGCTCCGCTGTGTGATGTGCCTTGTCTGTGTGTTGCAGGAAGGTACGTGATTTTGAGCGCACAAATGTGAGCGGAGCGTTACAGCGTGGCCTCATTCACAGAACGATCGTTCTCCCTCTAATACAATGTTACAATTTATTTCCTTTCTGATCTCCGGGCAGAACTGATACTTTGTATTCCTTCCCATAACTGGCCGACGCAGAGCCCCCCTCCTTGTTACTTATTACATTGTATTCCCCACTTTATTGGCACCCTCATTGTTACTTTGTACTTTCCTAAAATAATGACTAAATCTACTAATGAGATAAATTACCAATTTTTTTTATTTCCTGAATTGACTTTTATGATTGATCAGATTTTTTGCAGTATTTTCCTCATGTATTCACTCGGTTAACAGTAATAACAAATGAAATCATTGCTTTGAACTGACTTCTGTGTTACCTTTTTTTTTTTAAATCAGATTCTAACCTGGAATTGACCCCATTGAATAAAAAAAATAAATGAAATGGGGGCACAGAACCACAGACACCAGGATGGGAGAACCCCCCGCAGTAAGGGGCCCCCGATGCTGGTAACTCCATGGAGTAAGAGGTTGCATTATTCATCGTATTCCTCTCTAGTGCTCTGGGCTGGGGACGGTCCCTCCGCATTACAACATACAATGTGGGACTGTTAGTCCTGCGTTGTATGTGGGTAAGTCAGTGTGTGATGGCAGGCCAGAGGACCTTGGAGAGGAGGACACACAGATGGAGGAGGCCTAGTGGAGCGGGGATAATGGTAAGTACCTCATTCCTCATCCAGCGAGACTAGGAACCTGTTCACACCGCATCCACTGAGCTGTTTTTCTGCTATGGTGTGAACAGGGCTTATAGGAAACCATACACATGCAGCTCAGGGAAGGCGGTGTGAAGCACACAACATGGGTTAGTCCACATCTGATTTGGAAATACCCCACAAAGATCTCATAGGCTGAGGACCAACCTATGTAACTGAGGAGGGGGTTCATAGGTTGAGGTAGAGTTAAATCATTTGGGATTGTATATCACAGCTTGGGGGGTGACATTTTCTGGATAGTTTCTGGAAAAATCTATATCGTGTGTGTGTGGGGGGGTACCCCCAGTGAAGTTGGGTGCCACCCATATGTGTTAAATGTGGAGGTAACTGCATGTGTGCTGAGTGTGGTGGTACCCCAGTGGTGTGGAGTGTGGGGGTACCCCCAGTCATGTGAAGTGTGGTGGTACTCTATTGGTGTGGAGTTGGGTGGTACCGACATGTATGCTGAGTGTGGGGGTATTCCAGTAGTGTGGAGTTGGGTGGTACCCCCCATGTGTGTTGTGGGTGGTACCCGCATGTGTGCTGAGTGTGGGGGTATCCCCAGTGGTGTGTAGTTGGGTGGAACCCACATGTGTGCTAAGTGTGGTGGTACTCCTGTGGTGTGGAGTTGGGTGGTACTGGCATGTGTGCTGAGTGTGGGGGTATCCCCAGTAGATTGGACTTGGGTGGTATCCCCCATGTGTGTTGAGTGTGGGGGTATCCCCAGTAGATTGGACTTGGGTGGTATCCCCCATGTGTGCTGAGTGTGGGGGTATCCCCAGTAGATTGGACTTGGGTGGTATCCCCCATGCGTGCTGAGTGTGGTGGTACCCCAGTAGATTGGACTTGGGTGGTATCCCCCATGTGTGCTGAGTGTGGGGGTATCCC
This sequence comes from Lithobates pipiens, assembly GCF_037356315.1. NCBI lineage: Eukaryota > Metazoa > Chordata > Amphibia > Anura > Ranidae > Lithobates > Lithobates pipiens. The sequence continues at coordinate 229,004,235 of NW_027507789.1, read as the reverse complement.
CAGTAGATTGGACTTGGGTGGTATCCCCCATGTGTGTTGAGTGTGGGGGTATCCCCAGTAGATTGGACTTGGGTGGTATCCCCCATGTGTGCTGAGTGTGGGGGTATCCCCAGTAGATTGGACTTGGGTGGTATCCCCCATGCGTGCTGAGTGTGGTGGTACCCCAGTAGATTGGACTTGGGTGGTATCCCCCATGTGTGCTGAGTGTGGGGGTATCCCCAGTAGATTGGACTTGGGTGGTATCCCCCATGTGTGCTGAGTGTGGGGGTATCCCCAGTAGATTGGACTTGGGTGGTATCCCCCATGTGTGCTGAGTGTGGGGGTATCCCCAGTAGATTGGACTTTGGTGCTATCCCCCATGTGTGCTGAGTGTGGGGGTATCCCCAGTAGATTGGACTTTGGTGGTATCCCCCATGTGTGCCGAGTGTGGGGGTATCCCCAGTAGATTGGACTTTGGTGGTATCCCCCATGTGTGCCGAGTGTGGGGGTATCCCCAGTAGATTGGACTTTGGTGGTATCCCCCATGTGTGCCGAGTGTGGGGGTATCCCCAGTAGATTGGACTTTGGTGGTATCCCCCATGTGTGCCGAGTGTGGGGGTATCCCCAGTAGATTGGACTTTGGTGGTATCCCCCATGTGTGCCGAGTGTGGGGGTATCCCCAGTAGATTGGACTTTGGTGGTATCCCCCATGTGTGCCGAGTGTGGGGGTATCCCCAGTAGATTGGACTTTGGTGGTATCCCCCATGTGTGCCGAGTGTGGGGGTATCCCCAGTAGATTGGACTTTGGTGGTATCCCCCATGTGTGCCGAGTGTGGGGGTATCCCCAGTAGATTGGACTTTGGTGGTATCCCCCATGTGTGCCGAGTGTGGGGGTATCCCCAGTAGATTGGACTTTGGTGGTATCCCCCATGTGTGCCGAGTGTGGGGGTATCCCCAGTAGATTGGACTTTGGTGGTATCCCCCATGTGTGCCGAGTGTGGGGGTATCCCCAGTAGATTGGACTTTGGTGGTATCCCCCATGTGTGCCGAGTGTGGTGGTACCCCAGTAGATTGGACTTTGGTGGTATCCCCCATGTGTGCCGAGTGTGGTGGTACCCCAGTAGATTGGACTTGGGTGGTATCCCCCATGTGTGCTGAGTGTGGGGGTACCCTGGTGTGTTTATGTGACCGATCTGTAATTTCTATTGCCGGTGGGTTGTCAGGGGCTCATTTTATGATGGGGGGAAGAAGAAACTAAAACTGGAGCATCTGTACATGGCAACCAATCAGCTTCGCTCTTCTTTTGGTTAAGTTAAGGTTTGAAAACGAAAGCTAGAAGTGGATTGCTTGCCAAGCAAAGCTGGATTCTTCAATTGTAGTCGATTCCCCTCCTTGTTTTAAGGTCTGTGGCTCATTATAATTAGCAGAACTTCCTTTCTGTTTGTTAGTCCTCATCCCCATGCTTCCCTGGTCAGTCATTGGCCCCATCAGGAAGGCGGGCCAGAGCAATGATGGGAAGCATGTAGACCGGAATTGGCCATAGGAGGCTGCTGGAGACCAGCAATTCCAGGATAGAAGAAAGGTGAAAACAGGATTAAAAATCACACACAGAGCAAACTAAAGGTTTACCTCTACCCGAATAGGAAAAATGAGGAGCTAAGCCCCACCCACTGCGCACAGTACCTCCCCCCCCCTCTCCCCTGACCCCGCTGGTGATTGCAACACACAAGAGACGAGGATCGATTTGAAAAATAGAAAACTTTTAATAAATGCTACATCTCTTCATCAGAATAGTTCCGGTACCATTTACACCATACGCTGCACAGGATGCCGAGAGCTGGAATTACATATGAAAAGAGGCATATATTCTATTTATATATATATATATTTATATATATATATGATATACAATAACCCCTCGCAGAAGAAGGGGAGATTCTAACCCTGCCGATGAGGGGGTAATATCTATAAACGGTGATCGCTCACCACCAGGCACGGATACTGGACTGTACACGGGGCAATATCTACACACATATCATGCAGGCTGACTACCCCAGAAGGGGTCCTTGGGGGGGGGAGGTGTTTAATAATAACCGCCATGATGTGCGTACACCCAGAGGGGGAAGCCATGTTCCGGGAGACATGAAGGGTCTCAAATCTTGGTCCAGTCATTGGCTGAGGAACGTATCCCTCACGACTGCATGACAGATTCACCTTTGCAAGAAGCCTTTTTTGAGAGGAAGACGATGGCGGCCAATGCTGACCTCCTGAAAATTGCAGAGTCCATGACCTGGATGTCAGAACTTCAGTTGTTGGATATTGAAGCCATTGAAAAGAGGTCAGCAATGGCGGCCCTCTTCGAGTAGAGGTTTCTGCTGATGACATCATAGGGGACTGTGTCTAAAGGTCAAAGGTCATGTCACCATTGCTGGGGGCACCTCTATCTACAGCTTAGACAAAAAGGAACCAGAAAACGCTCTGACCATATAGAAAGACTCAACCATGTTAAGTCTGGTGTCACCCATCTGGGAGGGCTGGGATCTCATTGTGGCCATGACTGGTGAAAGGATTGGACATTTGAGCCAGGGTTGACAACTGTCAGTAAATTCACAGTTTGTAAAAATAACAGATTTCACAAACTGTCCATGAATTTACTGACAGTTGACAACCCTGGGAGCTTCCAGAGGTGCTGAGGCCAGGCAAGATGGTGAGGTGTCACCAATTGGGGATGGTGGAGATCTCAAGGTGGCCATGACTGGTGAAATAATTGGGCATTGGAGCTTCCAGAGGTGCTGAGGCCAGGCAAGATGGTGAGGTGTCACCAATTGGGGATGGTGGAGGTCTCAAGGTGGCCATGACTGGTGAAATAATTGGGCATTGGAGCTTCCAGGCATGCTGAGGTGTCACCCATACTATAGCTCTATCCTGAACCCAAATGATCCACCATTGCAGTCATATAGCACATGCACAGGTCCCTAGGACAACCAGCACCCCTGGTACACAATCCATGCTCAATGACATTTGGAGTCTGCAAAGGGAAAGTTTCTGAAAATCCCGGTGTGCCGTAACCCAACCGGAAAATAAATTAAAACACTGGAGTATTTGGTCAGGTGACACGATGGTGGGGGGGGGGGGAGGTGGGAATAGGAAAAGGGGAATAAATTAAAAGGGACGACAAAGGAAAACAGAAAAGGCACAGCGACACCGTGGCAAAGTGCCGCAAAAGAATTTGCCAACGTTTCACAAAGCAGCATGAAATTCCCGGCAGAACGGTGGTGCGTGATTGGGCCGTTCCACACTGTTCAGTCCTACCAAAGTCTCGTGCATTAAGTTCAATTGTTTAGCTTAGAGAGCGCCGGGAGGAATGACCTGCAGCACAGAGGGCCGGAAGGCAATGCTACTCCTGGACCGGTCACATTCAGGACGTCATAACAATAGAGCCACACCCAGCTAAGACCCTCCCTTTCCAGCTAAGCCCCTCCCTTCTTACAAACAGCCACTAGCCCCTCCTTACTTACATACCGCCACTGTATGGATAGGAGGTTGTGGAAGGATTCTGTGCCCCTTGAAATGAAGTTCTAAGGTGCTGAAGGTCAACCTTCCAATGACCCCTGCAGCGGCACGCCAAGGCTCATATCACACTGGCGGCAGAGAGCGCTCCTCTGCTCCTACAGTGTCACTTCCTCCAACAAGATGGCCAAAAGCAGCCTAATTGCCTGAGGGAGCGGCAACACAGGAAAAGGCAAGAGCTTCAATGCTCACCAGCGTGACATGCCTCCAAAATACCCCAAAAACCTTCATCAATGGAAGCACCAGGAGCAGCGATTGCCTCCCACCCGGCATCTGGGCAGATCATGGCGGAGCACCACAGTCTCTCCCGATCGATAAGCAGCAAAAGGTCACAGAAAGCTCCGCCAGGTCAATAAATATCAAACACGGCTCTGTGTGCCGCTCCGTCCGCCCGCCAGCGTTTTCCAGGAGCTCCTCCACAGTTTTACAGGCGGTGCGCATAGTGGTTCTCTCTTTCCATACAATAAATAAACCGAAAGTACATTTTATCTTCACAGATCCATCTCCCTTCCTCCGCCATCCTACTGGTCCACCATGGTAAAGTCTCTTCTCTTCACCAGATGCATCGGCCTCATACTCTGCTCCTCCCGCCGGGCCGCGGATCAGGCCATGTGACCAGGGATGTCAGTCGATGCGCTCCACCTTACCCAGCACTCTGCCCTCGTAGGTGGGGAGGAAGGCGTCATCATCGCGGATCTCCTCAAAGACAGCGCCGCATTCGAATTCCTGGCTGGCCTTCTTAAAGTAATACCTGCGGGGGAAGAGAAGAGAGGCATTGAGGGGGTGGGAACATTTCACAGCCCATAATATCCAAACATCAATCCTGGATCAATACTTGTATTAGAAAGGTCTATGGTGGTGGGGGGGGGGGATTATTATCCCAGGTGAGGTTATCCTGAAAACAGACACACCAGCTAAGAGGTACCCGGGGGGGGGGGCAGGGTTGCACCTTTCAATGGGTGGAACGCTCTGTAATATAGTGGCGCCTGAAGCCAAACGTCCTAGTAATGGCCCAAAACGTTCACCATTTTCCCTTTTCTGAATACTAACCAATGGCCACGTGCTGAGAGCTTCCAATTCCTGCAAAACCCAATAAAGATCTACAGAAGCTGCAAACACTAAGCCTGTTCAGGAATGGAATTCCCAGAGGAGGCGGGAACCCACAGCAACCAATCAAAAATAACCTGTTAAAGTGTCAGTCTATCCAAAGTTCAATTTCTTTGACGAGAGTTATCTGCTGGTGTCTAATATTTCCCAGAGACTCTAGGGGTGAGATCTCCCACCATGGTTCCATCATGACCCCTCCGACCTTGGCATGATATGGCTCCTCCTGTTACATTCTCCATAATAAAAATATAAAATCCCACAGGGATGGTGGGAACCCCTCATAATGGGCACAGTGGGTGTACAGACCCGGGAACTTAGCACAGGGGTGGTGGGAACCCCTCATAATGGGCACAGTGGGTGTACAGACCCGGGAACTCAGCACAGGGATGATGGGAACCCCTCATAATGGGCACAGCGAGTGTACAGACCCGGGAACTCAGTACAGGGATGGTGGGAACCCCTCATAATGGGCACAGCGGGTGTACAGACCCGGGAACTCAGCACAGGGGTGGTGGGAACCCCTCATAATGGGCACAGCGGGTGTACAGACCCGGGAACTCAGCACAGGGATGGTGGGAACCCCTCATAATGGGCACAGCGGGTGCACAGACCCGGGAACTCAGCACAGGGATGGTGGGAACCCCTCATAATGGGCACAGCGGGTGTACAGACCCGGGAACTCAGCACAGGGATGGTGGGAACCCCTCATAATGGGCACAGCGGGTGTACAGACCCGGGAACTCAGCACAGGGATGGTGGGAACCCCTCATAATATATCTTAGGAGTGGCCTTTCATTAAAGCATACACAAGGTCAAGCAAAAAAACAACCATTGTTTAGAGGGGAGAAGCAGAATACCCAGGGAATATATTCATCCTGGAGTGTCAGGAAAACTGCCTGTGTATTTGCAGACCCAACTTTAAAACATGAGGAAAGCCCCCCGGTATATGCAGTGCAGTGTAGTGAGGTATACAAAGATCGGTATACTGGAGAGATGAAGCATCCTCCCAACAAGCAAATGCCCCAATAAAAGGACAAATTCTAGAGTTCAAGACAAAACATAGGAGGACAAATTTGACAGATCAAAATTCAACATAAGACAAATTCTACAGGTCAAGACCCAACATAGGAAGACTGATTGTATAGGCCAAGACCCAAAACAAGATGACAAATTCTACAGGCCAAGATTCAACATAGGAGGAGAAATTCTACAGGTCAAGACTCCGCATGGGAGGACACATTCTACAGGTCAAGACTCCGCATGGGAGGACACATTCTACAGGTCAAGACTCCGCATGGGAGGACACATTCTACAGGTCAAGACTCCACATGGGAGGACACATTCTACAGGTCAAAACTCCACATGGGAGGACACATTCTACAGGTCAAGACTCCGCATGGGAGGACACATTCTACAGGTCAAGACTCCGCATGGGAGGACACATTCTACAGGTCAAGACTCCACATGGGAGGACACATTCTACAGATCAAGACTCCACATGGGAGGACACATTCTACAGATCAAGACTCCACATGGGAGGACACATTCTACAAGTCAAGACTCCGCATGGGAGGACACATTCTACAGGTCAAGACTCCGCATGGGAGGACACATTCTACAGGTCAAGACTCCACATGGGAGGACACATTCTACAGATCAAGACTCCACATGGGAGGACACATTCTACAGGTCAAGACTCCACATGGGAGGACGCATTCTACAGGTCAAGACTCCACATGGGAGGACGCATTCTACAGGTCAAGACTCCACATGGGAGGACACATTCTACAGATCAAGACTCCACATGAGAGGACACATTCTACAGATCAAGACTCCACATGGGAGGACACATTCTACAAGTCAAGACTCCACATGGGAGGACACATTCTACAGGTCAAGACTCCACATGGGAGGACGCATTCTACAGGTCAAGACTCCACATGGGAGGACACATTCTACAGGTCAAGACTCCACATGGGAGGACACATTCTACAGGTCAAGACTCCACATGGGAGGACGCATTCTACAGGTCAAGACTCCACATGGGAGGACGTATTCTACAGGTCAAGACTCCACATGGGAGGACACATTCTACAGGTCAAGACTCCACATGAGAGGACACATTCTACAGGTCAAGACTCCACATGGGAGGACGCATTCTACAGGTCAAGACTCCACATGGGAGGACACATTCTACGGGTCAAGACTCCACATGGGGGGACACATTCTACAGGTCAAGACTCCGCATGGGAGGACACATTCTACAGGTCAAGACTCCACATGAGAGGACACATTCTACAGGTCAAGACTCCACATGGGAGGACGCATTCTACAGGTCAAGACTCCACATGGGAGGACACATTCTACGGGTCAAGACTCCACATGGGGGGACACATTCTACCGGTCAAGACTCCACATGGGAGGACACATTCTACGGGTCAAGACTCCACATGGGAGGACACATTCTACAGGTCAAGACTCCGCATGGGAGGACACATTCTACAGGTCAAGACTCCACATGGGGGGACACATTCTACCGGTCAAGACTCCACATGGGAGGACACATTCTACGGGTCAAGACTCCACATGGGAGGACACATTCTACAGGTCAAGACTCACCATGGGAGGACACATTCTACAGGTCAAGACTCAAAAAAGGAAGAGAAATTCAACAGGTCAAGACTCCACATGGGAGGACACATTCTACAGGTCAAGACTCCACATGGGAGGACACATTCTACAGGTCAAGACTCACCATGGGAGGACACATTCTACAGGTCAAGACTCAAAAAAGGAAGAGAAATTCAACAGGTCAAGACTCCACATGGGAGGACACATTCTACAGGTCAAGACTCCGCATGGGAGGACACATTCTACAGGTCAAGACTCAGCATGGGAGGACAAATTCTACAGGGTGGGATTGTTTTCCTGCACCTTAAAGAAAAGGACACCCTTTTGAGGTCAGCGAGGTTCACATTTTGGACAGAGAAGGCAAATGATTCATGAGAGGCCTGAAATAAGCCATCTACTTCAAACTGGAGCAACCATCCCTGAAAAGAGGTGGAGGCCTCATCACTATCTGTCTTCAACATATGTTTTACCATCTCTGAACTGGACATTGGACAATTTACACCTTCAGCCATGTGACTGGAAGGATTAACATCTATGCAGACACCCTGAAGGATGGGATGATCTAAGTAGAACAGGAGGTTCCGCCAACTATTATCCTTCTTATCCTATTCTTGGACAAACATCATCTACCTTGACACATTCCATGGTGACTGGTTTAAGGAGTTTGTGCTACCTGTGTGGATATAAATAGAACCCCAGTTCCAAAATGTTAAAATCTGCATAAAAACAGAATGCAATGATTTGTAAATGTCAAACCCGGATTTTATTCACAATAGCAAATAGAAAAAAAATACCAAATATTTAAATGGGCCATTTTAAGAAAATAAATCAGGTCATTGTGAAATTGACGGCAGCAACACATCACAAAAAAGTTGGTACAAAAAGCTGGCAAAGTACAACTTAAATTCCAAAAAAGTTGGGGTGAGGCCATGTTTAGCACAGTGTAGCTTCCCCTCTTCTTTTCCCAACTGACGAGACCAGTTGCTGGAGTTTTGAGAGAGTAATGTTGTCCCATTCTTGCCCGATATAGGATTCTAAATGCTCAGCAGTCCTGGGTCTTCTTTGTCATATTTTCAATTAGTGAAAGGTCTGGACTGCAGGCAGCAAGTAAAGCCCCTGGACTCTTCTACTAGGAAGCCATGCTATTGTCATAGATTCTATTGTCCTGCTGAGATATACAAGGCTTTCCCTGAAAAAGACATTGTCTGGATGGGAACATATGCTGCTCTAGAACCTGGATATCTTTCAGCATTCATGGTGCCTTTCCAGATGTACAAGCTGCCCATTCCATGCACACTAACGCCCCACCCCCCATACAATCAGAGATTCTGGCTCTTGATTTGAGAGCTGATGAGCTAGAAGGCACCTCTCCTCTTTATTCTGGAAGGTGCAGCGCCCATAGTTGCCAAAAAGAAAGTCGAATTTCCATTCGTCTGACCACAGGACAGTTTTCCACTTTGCAACAGACCATTTTATAATGAGCTTTGGCCCAGAGAAGATGGTGGCATTTCTGGATTATGTTCAGATATGGATTCCTCTTTCCATGATAGAGCTTTACCTTGTATTTCTGGATGGCACGGTAAGCTGTGTCCTCAGACAGTGATGGTGGAAATACTCCTGAGCCCATGCAGCAATGTCCATCATAAAATCATGCCTGGTTTTAATGCAGTGCCATCTGAGGGCCTGAAGATCACCGTTATACAATATTGCATCTGGGCCTTGTCCCTTCCACACAGAGATTTCTCTAGATACTTTGAATCTTTTGATGATATTATGTACTGTAGATGATGAGAGGTTTAAAAGTCGGCTTTTCATAGATTGGTGAACCTCGTCTCATCTTTACTTTTGAGACACTCTGACTCTTTAAGATGCTCTTTTGATACCCAATATGTTACTGACCTGTTGCTAATGAACCTAATTAGTGGCAAAATGTTCTTTCAGCTCTTCCTTGTCAGGATCACTTACCTTGTCAGCTTTTTGGTGCCCATGTCCCAAATTTTTTGAGATGTGTTACTGCCATCAATTTCACAATTGCCTGATTTTATTTACTTCAAACGATCCATTTTCTCAGTTTAAACATTTGATAAGTTTTCTATTGCGAATAAAATCCGGGTTTATGAGATTTGCAGATCATTGCATTGCGTTTTTATGTAGCTTTTACACTAGAGAAGCTTTAAAACATCTTCAATATTGGAGACCAAGTCCAGCTGAATGTGACCAACTGCTACTAGAGATCTCATTGTTTATTATGACATCATTGGTCAGTGCTGGATAAATGAGTACAATAAAGAAATATGAAATGTCTGTGCTGCCCCCACATCAACTAGAACAAGAGGAATGCCTGCCGTAGGGCAAACACAGACAGTTTGTATTTGGGCTAATCGGTGATGGGTATGGTGGTGGAGTCTGGTGATGGTGGGTGGGGAGGTGGAGTCTGGTGATGGTGGGTGGGGAGGTGGAGTCTGGTGATGGTGGGTGGGGGGTGAGGTAGGGTTGGGTAAGTTGCACTCACACTGTCGGAGGGAAATCCTTACACGGGAATAGTGCTGGCTTCGTACCTATAATTTCCTTTTTTGCTGAGCTGCTCTTTGAAGTGACCCAGCGTCAGGCTGTGCGTTTTCAGCATCCGCCGGTACGGGATCTCCTCCCCACAGAAGAAATATGTCACCGTCAGCTCTCCGGGGGGAGGGGCAGCCGGCTGTCTCTTTGGTTCTTTTTGTCTGCAGATGAAAAAAAAAAACTGTTATTACTATTATTATAATACATTGTGTGTATACAGGTAATGGAAACGAAGGCATGTCCTGGTCATCAATACCATGGTGGACCAAAGGAGGCCGACAGTTGTGCTTCCCACTACATCGGCTTCACAACATTGATGGTGGCTTTACTGCAAGGGAAGGCTACACAACAACATACCTGTTAAATGTTATTACCCCCCATTACTTTTACACTCCTGTAGTTGTTTTCTACTAAATCATCAGCTAAATCCATGTTTTCTTCTTCTAGATGGGCACATGACTCAGGCTGGTTCCTGTGGCTCTGCTTCGCCAACAACGCTGTCCAATCCCATAGCGCAATGACATCACTCGCCGGCATCCACAGCTCCAGGACGTTGTCAGCGGGCAGAGAGTTTGCGGCCTCCACCCGAAACAATGCCAAAGGAAGGGAACAGCATTGGTGCTTTGCGGTCACTTGACCACAAAGAAAACAGAAGAAAACCATATTTACATGGCAATTTAGTAAAAAATGTCTGTGGGAGTATAAAAGCAACAGGTAAAGAACATTTACCAGGTGATATTTTTGTGCAGCCTTTCCTTCTACTTTAACTAAATGACTAAAAGTCTGCTGAACCCTGACCACACCTCTCCATGACCAATAACATGGGATTGCCCCCCCTCATGATCATTAATATTAGAATGCCCCCCCATGACCAATAACATGGGATTGCCCTCCCATGACCTTTAATATGGGATTGCCCCTTCCCCATGACCATTAATATGGGATTGCCCCTTCCCCATGACCATTAATATGGGATTGCCCCTTCCCCATGACCATTAATATGGGATTGCCCCTTCCCCATGACCATTAATATGGGATTGCCCCTTTCCCCATGACCATTAATATGGGATTGGCCCTTCCCCATGACCATTAATATGGGATTGGCCCTTCCCCATGACCATTAATATGGGATTGGCCCTTTCCCCATGACCATTAATATGGGATTGGCCCTTCCCCATGACCATTAATATGGGATTGGCCCTTCGCCATGACCATTAATATGGGATTGGCCCTTCGCCATGACCATTAATATGGGATTGGCCCTTCGCCATGACCATTAATATGGGATTGGCCCTTCGCCATGACCATTAATATGGGATTGCCCCTTCCCCATGACCATTAATATGGGATTGCCCCTTCCCCATGACCATTAATATGGGATTGCCCCTTCCCCATGACCATTAATATGGGATTGGCCCTTCGCTATGACCATTAATATGGGATCGGCCCCATTGTGGCTACAATATCTTCCACTCTTCTGAGAAAACTTTCCACAAGGTTTTGGAGGGTGTCTGTGGGAATTTGTGCCCATTTGTGAGGTCAGGTACTGTTGAATGAGAAGACCTGGTTCACACATCAGGCCTAACATTTGGCACCCAAAAAAAAAGGCCGGCTCGCAATCGGCACTCATATTCATCCCAAAGATGATCAGTAGGGTTGAGGTCAGGGCTCTGTACAGGACACTCCAGTTCCTCCACACCAAACTGCTCACGCAATGACTTTATGGAGCTGGCTCCACTCTTCTTGCAAGACTTCTTACAATTTGTGTCCATTTGTGAGGTCGGGGACTGAAGTTGGATAAGGAAACGAGACTCGCATACCAGGTCCCACATTGGGCACCAAAAAAAAAGGCCTGCTTACAACTGGCTTTCAATTCATCCCAAGGGTGATCAGTAGGGTTGAGGTCAGGGCTTGGTGTAGGCCTTCAAGTTCCTCCACCCCCAGCAGGTCAGACCATGTCTTTATGGAGCAGGCTTTGTACACGATGGTGGGGGGGACGGGATGGTGGGAGGGACGGGACGGGGACAGAAGAGCACAACTGGTTACAATGTCTTTGTATGATGGAGGATTACAAGGAACCTTCACTGGAGACACCTGAAGTCCATCATTGGTAAGGGGCTGGTCACAGATCCAGGAATGAAAAATTTAATTATTAGACAAAAAAAATAAAAAATTGTAAACTGGTCCAATAAATTCTAACAGCGGAGGATTAAAGCCAGGGGAAGATTCTGACATACGGACAGATGAAGTTCTGGCTCGGAGAAGATAAAAAAAAAAACCCAAAGCCTTCTATGTGGAGGCAGCTGGGGGTCCCAGGGTCAGCCAATTAAAAATGAAAGGTGTCTGATGGCCGGACTTCAAAGCTTGCGGCGTTGTGAAGATGAAGAGGGCAGCACGGAGCGGCGTTAATTATTCAGGCCACGATTAGCCCCGCTGTAGCTGCGATCCTAGTTATAACGATAGCAAGGCCCTGTAATTACACTCATCGAGGTGCTTAACTCTGTCTGCACCACACATCGCCCTGATTGGTTCCTCGCTGCACACACACACACACACACACACACACACACACACACACACACACACACCATACACACGCACACACACACACACACACACACACACACACGCACACACACGCACACACACACACTTCAGTAGCACCTCCCAGACCAGGAAATAGCAGGTTTTCCCAATTTCCAGGTAGAAGCACAGCAGAGGTGTAAGAATACACCGCATAGACAAATGATGGCGATGAGGTGTCTCCAGGGAAGGGTCCTATAGCATACAAACATATTTTAGTAAATTGGCTCTTCCAACCTTGTCACTCCAACCCTACTGAACCCCTTTGGGATGATTTGGAATGCCAATTGTTAGCCAGGTCTTTTTTTTTTTTTTTGGTAGGGATGCACCGATATGTATCAGGTGCCGAAAATGTTCGGCTAAAAACAGGGCTAATGGCATTTTGCCGATAAAAAAAAAAAGGTGCCGATAATGGGCACCGAAAACATGCCAATAATGGCTGCAAATAAATAAATATTTAAATGTATGCTATTAATTAAAAAGTCGACTACAATTAAATATAAAAAAATATACATTTTTTTTCAAAACTGTCCATTTCGGTTTCAGTTTTCAGCCAAGTGCATCTGAATTTCCGTTTTCAGTCCAGATTTTTCATTTTGGTGCTCCACTATATTTATATATAGTGGTGCCCAACGTGGGGCCTCCTGTGTGAGTCTTCTCATCCTATATCAGTACCGGACCTCACAAATGGGCACAAATTTCTAAAGACATCCTCCAAAATCTTGTGGAAAGTCTTCCCAGAATAATGGAGAATGTAAAAGCCACAAAAGGGGCCAACGCTATAATAATGGTCATAGGTGGAGGGGTAGCTCCTTATTATTGGTCATGGAGGTAAGGGGCAATTCCTTATTAATTGCCATGGGAGGTGGCGCTGCTCCATATTAATGGTCATGGGAGGAGGGCGTAGCTCCATATTAGCGGTTGTGGGAGGAGAGGCAGCTCCATATTTTATGGCCATAGGAGGAGGGCAGATCCATACTAATGATCACGGTGGTAGGGGGTCATCTGGGGGTGCTGTATTTCATATAATAGGGGGCCCCATGTGTCGTGAGCAGGAACAGTGTACTCACAATGGGGGAGCCTCTGTCATGTGGATTAGGGGGACTGCACTCATATTGAGAGACCCCTGTGTGTCCTGAGGATGGAGGGCACTGTACTTATAATGGGGAACCCCTGTGTGACCTCGGGATGGGGACCTCAGTACATATTATAATGTGGGCCCCCTGTATGACCTGAGGATGAAGGCTTTGTACACCTCGTAATGATGGGCACACTTTGTGACCTGAGAATTAGGAATCCCCTTTCTGCTCTGAGGGGGGCTCTGTGTGCCTTATAATGAGGGTTCTAATCTGTGACCTGAGGATGAGTATAGACTCTGTACTCCGTAATGGGGAACCCCCTGTGTGTCCCAAGGATGGGGGCGCTATGCATCTTATAATGAAAACCCCACCGGGTTTCGGGAGGATGGGAGGCACTGTATGTCTTATAACGAGGGACCCTATGCATGGCTTGAAGATGGGGACACTGTACATCTTATCATCGAAATTTCCTGTGTGACCCAAGTGTGACTCTCTCTCTCTCGCCCCTCTATTTTTCTCGCTAACCCACCTCTCTCTTCCTCACCCCCTTCTCCCTCTTTCATTCCCCTTTCTCCTCCCACCTCTTCCCCCTCCCCCTCCATCTCTCTCCTACTTTCTGATCTCCCCCATCTCTCCACCCTAGCCTGTCCACATAACACCCTAGCCTGTCCACATACCACCCTAGCCTGTCCACATAACACCCTAGCCTGTCCACATACCACCCTAGCCTGTCCACATACCACCCTAGCCTTTCCACATACCACCCTAGCCTGTCCACATACCACCCTAGCCTTTCCACATACCACCCTAGCCTTTCCACATACCACCCTAGCCTGTCCACATACCACCCTAGCCTTTCCACATACCACCCTAGCCTGTCCACATACCACCCTAGCCTGTCCATATACTACCCTAGCCTGTCCATATACTACCCTAGCCTGTCCATATACTACCCTAGCCTGTCCATATATTACCCTAGCCTGTCCACATACCACCCTAGCCTGTCCATATACTACCCTAGCCTGTCCATATACTACCCTAGGCTGTCCACATACCACCCTAGCCTGTCCACATACCACCCTAGCCTGTCCACATACCACCCTAGCCTGTCCACATACCACCCTAGCCTGTCCACATACCACCCTAGCCTGTCCACATACCACCCTAGCCTGTCCACATACCACCCTAGCCTGTCCATATACTACCCTAGCCTGTCCATATATTACCCTAGCCTGTCCATATACCTGTGAGCTGGTGCCGCCACTATTTGTCCAGAGGCACAGGTGTGGGTGGAGAAGCGCCGCAAAAACCTCCACCCCCCGCCATCTTTACCGTATACATGGGTAGGACAAAGGGGGTCAGGGGTGGAGCCATGGAGGGGGCCGCAAAATGAGGTTTTGCCTAGGGTGTCAAAAATCCTTGCACCAGCCCTGGTGACACAAAGGTGGTTTTGTAGAAGACACGATTAGGGCACACACCTATCAAATAACGCACCACTGAACTACAAATCCCAGCAAGGGAAGAAACCAGACCCCGCGACTCATCTGAAAAGTGATTGACCGCTTGGCCACAGATAACCCCCCCCCCCCCCACCTTTGTACATGGCAGTCATGACTGTATGATGATTTACTCACTCTTCATGCTGGGGGGTGGAAGTTCCCGGCTGGCAGGGAACTGAGTGACTCCGCTGGTGACTGCTGGATGGGCACCTGGAAGACACGTACAGGACGGAATTAATTTGGTTAAAAAAAAGATGCAACAAAAAATGTTTAAAAAAATCCTGAACAGAAAGTATAAACCCTCTCTAGATGTGCCCCCCACACTTTTCACATATTTATTTGTATCATTTATCATTTTCCTTCCACTTCACAATTATGTGACACTTTGTGTTGGTCCATCACATAAAATCCCAATAAAATACATTTACGTTTTTGGTTGTAACATGACAACATGTGGGAAATCTCAAGGGGTATGAATACTTTTTCAAGGCGCTGTAGTTACATAGTTAATCCGGTTGAAATAAGACACACGTCCGTCCAGTTCAACCAAGATTGATTTCTGATCACTCTTCTGATAACGCTGTGCATTTACAAACACATCCAGTTTAGCCAACTATAGCCACGTCCCGGGGAAGAGGCCACCAGCTCTTACAATAAAGAACCCTTTCGATATGCAGAAGTCAGACTTCAATTCCTTGGTTACAAAGGTCTAGGATGAAAACCTGAGCTGCGCACCCACCCCCCATGACCGACGTGTGATCTGCAGGACTGGTGGGGGTGTGGGAATGGGTTAAAGCCTCCTCACGGCTCAGGAAGTGAGTTGTGCATATATATATATATATTATCATTGTGTTTATTACGCTCTTTCTGCTTTTATTCTGGCCGCCTCGCTGTAAAAAAATGCAAATGAAGAACGCAAACAGAAAGTTTCTGGGCAGATGGGAAGAAAAATCACACGCAGCACAGAAGCGAAAGCTCACGCTGTGCGTTTCATGTCAGGAAATTCTGCAGCAGCAGCAGGTAGTGCTGACAGTTGGACGCCGCGCAAGCGGAGGCCTGATAAAGGCGGGAGCAGAGGAGAGAGACGTGGGGGGGCAGAGCATGACAGCGGGGGAAAAAGATGAGGCGTCGTCTTTGAAGTGGGAGCGTCCTGCTCACCTGTAATACGCGGCGTTCTCCAAGTACAAGTCAGTACAGGGGGGGGGAGGGTATTATGATATTCAAAAGAGAGGAATGCTCCTCTCCGGGGGAAGCCATATTTGAATGAGGCGATGGACAGCTTGGGAGGCCCGGGGGCCTCGGAGTAACGGCGAGTTCTTACCTTTGCTTTGAAGGTCTGGAGACCTCCGCCAGCCTTCGGCAGGCCTCTTCTAGCTGAGCCAGAGTGCTGGGCGACGAGACGGCCAAGTCCTGGACCAGAGGATGTGAAGACGGTCGAGGGTGGCCGACTCCGTTGAGCCACTGCTGATGGCGTGCCGGCCTCTCCGCCGAGGACGCTCGAGGGGTCTCACAGGCCGCTGCGCTCCTCTTGGTGCTCTGCGCACTGAAAAGAAGGCATCAAGGGTCAATGTATGAACATGACACAATGTCAACCCCCAAATAACCCTGACATTAAAACTCTTCTACAAGAAAACCTCAATACTCAGTCTATGATGTCATATAGATATTTTGCAGCACCAGCCATCTTAATTAGAGGCTCACATGGCCGGTCACAGAAGCCCCCCCAGAATATCGGAATTAGCATAGAAGAGGCTTGTAGGCCTTCAGAGGTTAACACCTCCACGTCGTACCTGTGAGATCTGTGTTTGCTCTGTCGATCCGTCTCGGACTCCACCACCCGCTGCCACGTTGCTGGTACGTGTCCTTCCATTGGCAGTTGGTATATAACGGTTGCGCCGTCTATGCCCTCCACTGAATATTCTGACATGGTCTTGCAGTTCCTTCTAGATAAGGTTCCGGCGCGACTGCTGAGATAGAAGAAAGAAGGAAAAGGCTGTAACACAATAATTACACAATACGGAGTGAGCGGAGACCAGAGAGCGGCCATTTTGAACTCCTCTACTGATGAACACATTGCTGCTTTCATTTTTTTGAGCATTTTGTTTATTTGAGGGTCACCTGCTGGATATGGCAGAGAGAGGCCTCTACACATTACATACAGACAAGAGATTTGTGACTTACCCTGTGCTTTCCACGTGTAGCAGGGACAGGTCCACACCCTTGGCATTCGCCCGGTTCCTCACATATGAGCAGTAGTCATTGGATCCGGCACACAGGCAGTGCACCCTACGAGCAGCCTCCGCCTCGATCTCCTCCTTGGTCTTCAGCATTGTGTGGTGGTGGATGTAGTGGTGATGGATGTGTTTGGTAGTCTGCTTGGTAACAAAGCTTTTGGCCAGCAGGGGACATGGCGCGGAAAGTGCTGCGGTCGGTAGCGAAGGCCGTAGGGGGCGGGAACGGTCAGGAGAACGGGATCTGCCTACGCCTGGGGACTGCAGCCCAGGGCGTCTTGAGGACTCGGGATAAGTGGTCGTCTAAGATGGCTTGAGGGTCTTCCTCGCAGGGGGCAGAAGATGCCAGAGCCAGCGGCTGTTGGGGCGGGATAGAGGCGTCCTGGGTGGGCTGGAAGCAGTTGGGAGATTCACATTCTTCTTGTTCTTCTTCCTGTCAAGAGGACAAAACTCGAATCCTCAACAAGCAGAAAAACCACAAGTTCAAAAGTGTTGGCAAAGAACAGAAGCCACAGAAAGCAATGGCTTTACGGAAGGTGGTCAACTGTGGTTGGTGATTGGCTGTAATGGGTTACTAAAATTTGCACATTACTCAGTAATAACCAACAAGCAAATCCTATACATTGACTGCTCCAAAATACGGCAAACCAAAACCAACCAACTCAAATACCCGACAGTTCTTCCTTGCTGACCTATAGTGGAAGGAACCAGACTGCTACGGGCAATGCTTTCCATATATGTTTGTTAAGAAAAAAACACTACACAGGACCACCAAGTATATATCACATCATGGTGATGGGGGTCAGGTCTTTAGAAGACACTGCCGTAGGACCATGACCATGGAGTCACTATGGAAGGGGGTGGGGTTGCGTACCGGGAGACTGCGACAGGTCAGGTCTTTAGAAGACACTGCCGTAGGACCATGACCAATGGAGTCACTATGGAAGTGGGGGGGGTTGCGTACCGGGAGACTGTGACAGGTCAGGTCTTTAGAAGACACTGTTGTAGGACCTTGACCATGGAGTCACTATGGAAGGGGGGGGGGGGGGTTGAGTACCAGGAGACTGCGACAGGTCAGGTCTTTAGAAGACACTGTTGTAGGACCATGACCATGGAGTCACTATGGAAGGGGGGGGTTGAGTACCAGGAGACTGCGACAGGTCAGGTCTTTAGAAGACACTACCGTAGGACCATGGCCATGGAGTCACTATGGAAGGGGGGGGGTTGAGTACCGGGAGACTGCGACAGGTCAGGTCTTTAGAAGACACTGCCGTAGGACCATGGCCATGGAGTTACTATGGAAGGGGGGGGGGGGGGGTTGAGTACCAGGAGACTGCGACAGGTCAGGTCTTTAGAAGACACTGCTGTAGGACCATGACCATGGAGTCACTATGGAAGGGGTTGGGTACCAGGAGACTGCGACAGGTCAGGTCTTTAGAAGACACTACCGTAGGACCATGACATGGAGTCACTATGGAAGGGGGGGGGTTGAGTACCGGGAGACTGCGACAGGTCAGGTCTTTAGAAGACACTGCCGTAGAACCATGACCATGGAGTCACTATGGAAGGGGTTGGGTACCGGGAGACTGCGACAGGTCAGGTCTTTAGAAGACACTGCCGTAGGACCATGACCATGGAGTCACTATGGAATGGGGGGGGTTGTGTACCGGGAGACTTCGACAGGTCAGGTCTTTAGAAGACACTGCTGTAGGACCATGGCCATGGAGTCACTATGGAAGGGGTTGGGTACCGGGAGACTGCGACAGGTCAGGTCTTTAGAAGACACTACCGTAGGACCATGACCATGGAGTCACTATGGAAGGGGGAGGTTGTGTACCGGGAGACTGCGACGGGTCAAGTCTTTAGAAGACACTGCCGTAGGACCATGGCCATGGAGTCACTATGGAAGGGGTTGGGTACCGGGAGACTGCGACAGGTCAGGTCTTTAGAAGACACTACCGTAGGACCATGACCATGGAGTCACTATGGAAGGGGGAGGTTGTGTACCGGGAGACTGCGACGGGTCAAGTCTTTAGAAGACACTGCCGTAGGACCATGGCCATGGAGTCACTATGGAAGGGGGGGGGGGTGTTGAGTACCGGGACACTGGGACAGGTCAGGTCTTTAGAAGACACTGCCGTAGGACCATGACCATGGAGTCCCTATTGAAGTGGGGGTTGGGTACTAGAAGAATGCGACAGAGGCGATAGCGATCACTGCTATTGATATTTGGAGACACACAGAGGGAAGACGTATTGACGAGGAGTGTGAAAATTCCCGGCACTGATTAATACAAAGGGAAGACAGGTGGGACACGGGGAGCGGATGGCGGGACAGATGCCTCGTACCTCTTTGATCTTCTGCAGTCGTTCCTCCAGCGTGTTCATGGTTTTCTTGTTCCTGTTTAACCTTCTCCAGCCGGGCGATGAGTTCGGCGGCGAAGATGGCCGGCTCGATGGGGTCATCTCTCTGGGCGGCCGGTGCGTCCTCTACAGAGAGTGGGGGGAAGAAGGAGAGGAGTCAGACATGCTTTAGCCGGAGCTGCATCTGTTCGGCTGCGTCTTGGAGAGCGAGAGAGAAGAGCGCTTCGGCTGTGCGACTGCTCGGATATTTATGAGGTAGCGCAGTGGCTTCACGGAGAGGCATACTGCCCAGCAGCCTTCGCCTACGGCACTAGCAGGTTGGTTACACTGTGAGGAACCCCGCTTGCTCCCTCTGTACTACAACCAGCCTATCAGGAGCTGCTCTGTAGTTGCAAATCTTCAAAGACACTTGTCAGACATCAAATAAAATCCGGGAGAGGGGAGGGGACGGAGGAGAGAAGAGAGGTGGAGGAGACAGGCGGGGAGACGAGTGAGCGGAGAGAGCCAGGGAAAGCAAGGTGGTCAGAGAGAGACAGTTGGAATCAGAGGAGACTGCAGAGAGCGCCGTACAAAGAGACGTGCGATCAAAGGACGACAGAGGAGCGCAGCGACAGATGACAGTGACAGCGATGAGGGAGGGGAGAGAGAGCGAGGAACGAGGAGGAGACGGGAATAACGGGGGCTGCGAAGAGATAGAGAATGGGCGAGAGCGGGAGAGAGGGGATAGAGAGAGAGAGAGATGGAAAAGGGAGAGAGATGGAAAAGGAGAGAGAGAGAGAGAGAGAGAGAGATGGAAAAAAGAGAGAGAGAGAGAAAGAGAGAGAGAGAGATGGAAAAAAGAGAGAGAGAGAGAGAGAGATGAAAAAAAAGAGAGAGAGATGGAAAAAAAAGAGAGAGAGATGAAAAAAGAGAGAGATGGAAGAAAAGAGAGAGAGATGGAAAAAAGAGAGAGAGAGAGAGAGAGAAAGAGAGAGAGAGAGAGAGAGATGGAAAAAAGAGAGAGAGAGAGAGAGAGAGATGGAAAAAAGAGAGAGAGAGAGAGAGAGAGAGAGAGAGAGAGAGATGGAAAAAAAGAGAGAGAGATGGAAAAAAGAGAGAGAGAGATGGAAAAAAGAGAGAGAGAGATGGAAAAAAGAGAGAGAGAGATGGAAAAAAAGAGAGAGAGAGATGGAAAAAAGAGAGAGAGAGAGAGAGAGAGATGAAAAAAGAGAGAGAGAGATGAAAAAAAGAGAGAAAGATGGAAAAAAAGAGAGAGAGGTGGAAAAAAAGAGAGAGAGATGGAAAAAAAGAGAGAGAGAGAGAGAGAGAGAGAGAGAAAGAGAGAGAGAGAGAGAGAGAGAGAGAGAGAGAGAGAGAGAGAGAGAGAGAAGAGAAAAAAGAGAGAGAGAGAGAGAGAGAATGGAAAAAAAGAGAGAGAGAGAGAGATGGAAAAAAAGAGAGAGAGATGGAAAAAAGAGAGAGAGATGGAAAAAAAGAGAGAGAGATGGAAAAAAAAGAGAGAAAAGAGAGATGGAAAAAAAGAGAGAGATGGAAAAAGAGAGAGAAAAAGAGAGAGAGAGAGAAAAAAGAGAGAGAGAGAGAGAGAGATGGAAAAAGAGAGAGAGATGGAAAAGAGAGAGAGAGATGGAAAAAGAGAGAGAGAGATGGAAAAAGAGAGAGAAAAAAAGAGAGAGAGATGGAAAAAAGAGAGAGATGGAAAAAAAGAGAGAAAGAGAGAGAGAGAGAGAGAGAGAGAGAGAGAGATGGAAAAAGAGAGAGAGATGGAAAAGAGAGAGAGAGATGGAAAAAGAGAGAGAGAGATGGAAAAAGAGAGAGAAAAAAAGAGGGAGAGATGGAAAAAGAGGGAGAGATGGAAAAAAAAGAGAGAGATGGAAAAAAAGAGAGAGATGGAAAAAAGAGAGAGAGAGAGAGGAGATGAGATGGAAAAGAGAGAGAGAGAGAGAGAGAGAGAGAGAGAGATGGAAAAGAGAGAGAGAGAGAGAGAGAGAGAGAGAGAGATGGAGAAGGAGAGAGAGAGAGAGAGATGGAAAAGGGGGAGAGTGGTGGGAGAGAGATGGAAGAGAGAGAGAGAGAGAGAGAGAGGAGAGAGAGAGAGAGAGAGAGATGGAAAGAGAGAGAGAGGAGGGAAAGGGAGAGAGAAAGATTTAAAAGGGAGAGGGGATGGAGATATTGGGGGGGGGTGGGGAAGGAGATTTGGGGGGAGGGGAAGGAGATATTGGGGGGAAAGGATGGAGATATTGGAGGGGAGGAGATGGAGATATTGGGGGGGAGGGAAGGAGATATTTGGGGGGAGGGGAAGGAGATATTGGGGGGGTGGGGAAGGAGATTTTGGGGGGGAGGGAAGGAGATATTGGGGAAAAGGAGGAAGGAGATATTGGGGAAAGAGGGGATGGAGATATTGGGGGAGGGGAAGGAGATATTGGGGGGAGGGGAAGGAGATTTGGGGGAAAGGATGGAGATATTGGGGGGAAAGGATGGAGATATTGCGGGGAGAGTGGGGAAGGAGATATTGGGGGAGGGGATGGAGATAATGGGGGGAAAGGATGGAGATAATGAGGGGAAAGGATGGAGATAATGGGGGGAGGGGATGAGATAATGGGGGGAGGGGATGGAGATATTGGGGGAAAGGATGGAGATAATGGGGGAGGGGATGGAGATAATGGGGGGAGGGGATGGAGATAATTGGGGAGGGGAAGGAGATATTGGGGAGTTACGGTAACCATTAGAGGAGTCATTCCAATGATGGAAGAAGGGTGTCGGGTGGAATAGTGTTGGATGGTGGGGGGATGGGGACACAATACATAGTATATACTACACCTGACCACCTGAATGTCATGTGTTCTATACATATATATATATTTGGACCATCAGCTGTTGGAACAGAACGATCTTTTTCCCTATGCTGCAGGGGGCAGAGCCGCCACTCTCCTATCACACAGATCTCCCCATGTCCCCGGTCCTGGCATGGCGCTCATTGGCTGGGAAGTCTAACGTTGGATATAATAACCTCTTATTATGGTGACAGGGAGGACAACATCCCCCGTCTCTCCATCCCCCCTCCCCCCCCCCAACTGTTCCCACATCACCATTGTGAGAAAACGTCAACCTGTACACCTCCAATAGGTCATCTCCATCCACACATCACCATGACAACCAACAAACGCCCCTCCATGGTGCCCTCACCCCACCAACACACTATGCCAACCTGTAAACATGGCGGGCGGGAGGCGTGTACCACAAGAGAACCACCAGGGGCAGCGACGCTCTCAGGGGTCAGAGGAGACCTCTACAGGCCAAAGTCAACAACTTCCATTGGAAAATGCCAGTTGCCTGGCTGTCACACTGACACTTCATGTATTGAGATCAGGAGCTGCGGCTTCTTGTTCCAGGTCGGGGGGGTCAGGGACAGCCAGGAAAGCAGCATTTTCATGACGCGGTCAGGAGAGACACACACCGGTATTGTTTCCAATCAACTAAAAAAACGTATTGATCCAAAGATATCATCTATGAGTTATCAATTCCAATATCGGCCGTACTAATACCCGATCTATGATTACTGTACAGACACACACGGTGTCATCGATCGATTAACCTGACTGATTTCAGTGAACTGACCCGATCAGTCTGGGTGGAAAATGCGATTGTAGGAAAGCGAATTGTATGAGACGATCGTTAGGCGCAGGATGCACGGAACGCTTTATGATCCACAAATTGTATTTTCCCCCACACAGTAAAATCGATCGATAATAAGATCGTATAGAAAATCAATCTAATAAAAAAAAAACATCATTTAATTTATCTAAATTCTGATTGGTTCTCACAGCACACCGTTTTTTCTTTCTTGATCAATCAGCAACAAAATTCCGCCATGACTGATGGAATGGGGGGGGGGGGGATTTGATGAGTTCAGTGGCGCTCATTGATTGATTATTGATCGGTGTGTGGTCACATGACAGCGGTGACACTTACTGGGAAGTGAGGTAGAGCCACCTGGCCGTTGGCCTTCATGCTGCGGTGCATCTCCGCTGTAGCTGCTTCTTGCTGCCCGATCGGTACGGCGGAATCCCGTCCCTGAAAAAACAGACGAAACATGGCGGCTTAATCAGAGCGCCAATCCCAGGAGGAGGAGACTACAACATTGTAACATGTATGTCAGAACATCGTTACATTGTAACACTCTGTCCCCTTTCCCAGGGCTTTCCCTTCTCCTTCATACAAATAACAGAGTGACGATGTATTGATTGATTGTTATGGATGATGTATTCGTATTTCTACAATCTCTCCAGCAGGGGCAAACTTCTCCTTTACATATAACAGATACTTCAAGAGTCTGTCCCCTTCCCCAGTGCAGGATCTAGAAGTACACTGTGTGATATATTGATTGTTATTGATGATGTATTGGAATTCTACAATCTCTCCAGCAGGGGGCAAACTTTTCCTTTACATATAACAGATACTTCAAGAGTCTGTCCCCTTCCCCAGTGCAGGATCTAAATATATACAGTGTGATAGATTATTATTGATGATGTATTGGTGATATACAATGTGATATATTGATGATGTATTGATACTTCTACAAACTCTCCAGCAGGGGCAAACTTCTCCTTCACACATAATGGATACTTCAAGAGACTGTCCCCTTTCCCAGTGCAGGATCTAAATGTATACAGTATGATAGCTTGTTATTGATGATGTATTGATGATATACAGTGTGGTATATTGATTGTTATTCATGTACTGATGATATACAGTGTGGTATATTGATTTTTCTACAATCTCTCCAGCAGGGGGCAAACTTCACCATTACATATTACAGATACTTCAAGAGCCTGTCCCCATCCCCAGTGCAGGATCTAAATATATACAGTGTGATAGATTGTTATTGATGATATACAGTGTGGTATATTGATTATTATTGATAATGTATTGATACTAATACAATCTCTCCAGCAGGGGCAAACTTCTCCTTTACATATTACAGATACTTCAAGAGCCTGTCCCCTTTCCCAGTGCATGATCTAAATATATACAGTGTGATAGATTGTTATTGATGATATACAGTGTGGTATATTGATTTTTATTGATAATGTATTGATACTAACACAATCTCTCCAGCAGGGGGCAAACTTCTTTACACATAATGGATACTTCAAGAGACTGTCCCATTTCCCCGTGCAGGATCTAAATGTATACAGTATGATAGATTGTTATTGATGATGTATTATTTATATACGGTGTGGTATAATGATTTTTCTACAATCCCTCCAGCAGGGTGCAAACTTCTCCTTTACATATAACAGATAACTCAAGAGTCTGTTCACTTCCCTAGTGCAGGATATAGAAGTACACAGTGTAGTATATTGATTATTATTGATGATGTATTGGTGATATACAGTGTGGTATATTGATTGTTGTTGATGATGTATTGATTTTTCTACAATCCCTCCAGCAGGGGGCAAACCTCTCCTTTACACATAATGGATACTTCAAGAGGCTGTCCCCTTTCCCAGTGCAGTATCTAATTGTAAACAATGTGATAGATGGTTATTGATGATGTATTGATGACATACGGTGTGGTATATTGATTGTTATGGATGATGCATTGGTTTTTCTACAATCCCTCCAGCAGGGGGCAAACTTCTCCTTTACACATAATGGATACTTCAAGAGGCTGCCCCCTTTTCCAATGCAGGATCTAAATGTGTACAGTGTGATAGATTGTTATTGATGATGTATTGATGATATACGGTGTGGTATATTGATTTTTCTACAATCCCACCAGCAGGGGCAAACGTCTCGTTTACATATTACAGATACTTCAAGAGTCTGTGCAGATGTATCAGAAGATAGATGAACAGTAATTGTAGAGCCCCCATTGCCGCTGGAGGGCTGGGCCCCCGGAACCTGCAGACCCTCATCAATGGCGGCGCCCCTCACAGGTGAATAACACTCAGAATTGTGTTGTTTTATATACTCGACCTTGGGGCACGGCTGCTCAACCTGCGGCCCTCCAGCTGTTGTGGAACTACAAGTCCCATGAGGCATTGCAAGGCTGACAGTTACAAGCATGACTCTCATAGGCAGAGGCATGATGGGACTTGTAGTTCTGCAACAGCTGGCGGGCCGCAGGTTGATCACCCCATGCGCTGGGCCAGGGGCGCACTGAGGGGGGGAAGGGGGGTCACTCCTCGCCACATATGGCAGAAAGCCACCAACCAATCACACCAATGCTTTCCTTCTTATTTACAGACTGCCGATTGGCTGTCCAAGTTTGACGCCAACTTTGGGGTGATATAATACCCAATATATATAATGTTGTAAAGCACTGCTATAGAAATCCTATATAATAATAATATAGGAAGAGAGGAAATGTCATGGAGGAATACCCAGCTTCACCAGCAGAGGGCACCCTGGTAACACTTTTTATGGTTTATAGACGGTTCCCATTACCCCATCCCATGTACCGAGGGAACGCGGTCCCGAGGGTTTCCCGCCTCGCAGAGAGGTCCAGAATCACCTGTGTGCGGTCCGCCCTTCCAACAACCGGGGGAACTAAAAGCAACAGACTGGGGGAACTAAAAGTCTCAGCAAGCTCCACTTCCCCGACCGCTGAGCGTTTTAGTTCCCCCCCCGACCGCTGTAAAAGAAAATGGGTAAAATGTTAATTTGGCGGGGTTGGGGGGGGCGACATTCCCGGAACCAGGGCGTTTCCCTTACGGTGGAGGGTTCAGCAGATGCCACGCGGCCAAAAAAAAAACAAAAACAGTTGCGCGGCGGCGGCGGCTTGTGAATGAGGGATTGGGTGGGCGATGCATTGAGCGTCGCCTGCGTTTGGCGAGGGCTGGGCACCGGCGCTGTGATCTCACGCACATCAAAAGGCTGGTTTGTAAGATAAGGTGATGTTTGAAGTTCAATGCGCTCCGTTCCCTTGGCGTCCGGCGCTCGTCTGTAAATAAAAGGAAGAGCGAGGAGGGAGGGAGGGGGGGGAGGGGGCCCCCGAATAAAGACCCTCCGCCGTATGGGAAGGAGACTTATCCCAATAATTAGCAAGAGATACTCCCGGAGAACGGCGGGGGATGGGGAACATCGAGGGGTAGTGGAGGCCCGGACTGGACACTGGGCAGAGGTGGCTGAGATGGATGGAGGAGGGGGGCCCATCACACGCTTATCCTGGGGGGGGGCTCCATATTTGAAACCGCTTTGTAGTTTGGCCCCCTGACGGTTCAGTCAGCCATTGTCCGCAGCAGACGGTCGCTTCAAACGCCGACCGGCGGTGGGGGGGGGGGGGGGGGGATGTGGGGGAGACACTCACTTCACCTAATATATCTGAAGACCGACCCGCAGACCTCAGAGGAAACAAGCATCTGGTGGTCCTCTGACAGTCTCATATTACCTACAGCAAGGATTTTCATAGCTCTGCAGGCTCTTAAAGTATCCTTAAAGTGACACACACACAGGAGAGTACCACGCGGGGTGAGGGGCCACTTACACGCTGCTGTCAGTCATGGACAAGGAGTCGTCCGTCATGGCGTCGCTGGACACTTCGCTCTCATTGGTGCTGGCGGCGGGGCGAAGACGAATCCGGAGGCCGACGTGGTACGGGTTGACGGGGTCGCTCCTCTTGTACGCCCTGCGGGACAGAACAGAGATGAGGTCACTGAACGTCGCCCCAACTTTAACCCTCCCTTATCCACACTGGCCCTTCAGGGGCCGCACCTGCCGGCTGAAACGTATATCCGCATGTCCCTGGTGTACCCCTCCCCCCCCCCCCCCCGACACCTCCGTATCTGATCTATGTACAGCGCCGTGGGGTATGTTGGTGCCAAATCAATACCACAAAATAAACCGCCACTGAAATGATTACACCCGTTATTTATCTCTTACCCAACGTGACGCCACACTGGCCGCAACATTAAAGTAACCAGTCAGGCCGGCACCAAATATTGTCTCCCACCTGGACATGGTACTGACTGGGAGGCTGGGGGGGGGGTCACCATTTTGGGGACTCTCCATGTAGAGGTTATATTACCCCCTCCAAGCCTCTGACATTGGCCTGCTGGGGGCGCCGGGATCTCCTTACATGAGCTGACATTCCCCTCAGAAGTGACGAGGACCCTGACCTCTTCTAATGTGTGACCTGGGACTCCATGTCAAGGACTGTCCAACCTCCCACCACCTATCCCAACCCCCAACCACCAACCCCCAACCCCCAACCCCCAACCAAGAGTCCTCCACCGGGGGCTACAGAGCACTGGAGTTGTGGCTGATGGACGAACGGTGGTGTCTACATAGTGCTGAGACCACAACACCCAACAGAGCCCACCGAACCACAGGAATTACCTTTCTGTCTGTCTGGTAGGGCAACATTCCGACCACCAATGTAAGGAACATTCTTCCCACCGACCACCAATGTAAGGAACATTCTTCCCACCGACCACCAATGTAAGGAACATTCTTCCCACTGATCACCAATGTAAGGAACATTCTTCTCACTGATCACCAATGTAAGGAACATTCTTCTCACTGATCACCAATGTAAGGAACATTCTTCTCACTGATCACCAATGTAAGGACATTCTTCTCACTGATCACCAATGTAAGGACATTCTTCTCACTGATCACCAATGTAAGGAACATTCTTCTCACTGATCACCAATGTAAGGACATTCTTCTCACTGATCACCAATGTAAGGAACATTCTTCCCACTGATCACCAATGTAAGGAACATTCTTCTCACTGATCACCAATGTAAGGAACATTCTTCTCACTGATCACCAATGTAAGGAACATTCTTCTCACTGATCACCAATGTAAGGAACATTCTTCTCACTGATCACCAATGTAAGGAACATTCTTCCCACTGATCACCAATGTAAGGAACATTCTTCTCACTGATCACCAATGTAAGGAACATTCTTCTCACTGATCACCAATGTAAGGAACATTCTTCCCACTGATCACCAATGTAAGGAACATTCTTCTCACTGATCACCAATGTAAGGAACATTCTTCTCACTGATCACCAATGTAAGGAACATTCTTCTCACTGATCACCAATGTAAGGAACATTCTTCCCACTGATCACCAATGTAAGGAACATTCTTCTCACTGATCACCAATGTAAGGAACATTCTTCTCACTGATCACCAATGTAAGGAACATTCTTCTCACTGATCACCAATGTAAGGAACATTCTTCTCACTGATCACCAATGTAAGGAACATTCTTCTCACTGATCACCAATGTAAGGAACATTCTTCTCACTGATCACCAATGTAAGGAACATTCTTCTCACTGATCACCAATGTAAGGAACATTCTTCTCACTGATCACCAATGTAAGGAACATTCTTCCCACTGATCACCAATGTAAGGGTATATCTTGGGGTTCCTCTGGGAAGAAAAGGTTGATCTATAGCAATGCTGGTTCGGTCCGGGTTCTGATGGAGGTGGAGGGGAATTCTAACTCTGAAGAACCTCAGAGGTCTTATTGATGGCATTTTAGGCCATTATAATGGAGACAACATCTGAAATTCTACCAGTAAAGCACCCCACGTGACACAGCCTTCGGCCTTTGTGGTACCTCTTACAAGGCTCCATGGACTGTCATGTCTTCAGGTAGCAGTTTAGATCCAATAGTAATGTGAAATAAGACGATTATTATGTCACCTGAGAGAGGAGACCCTGAAAAAGTCTCTTCAGAAGTTTCATCTTCCAGGTGAGCGGCAGACACCGGGACTCAGACACCGGCTCAGGGACTCGGTGGTCAGCCTTGTGACATCGCAGCACCGGGGTTCTGGATGCAGATCCCGTCACTTCTCTATTTCCATCAAGTCTGGAGGGTTTTCCCGTGTTTGTGGGTTCCCTCTTTGGACTCTGAGACTGAGTCACATCCAACCAGGCTGGCCCCAGTGTGTGTCCATACCGCCGTGGGGGGGAGGGGACATTAGATTGTAAAATTTGTTTATTAAAAATCTTACAAACATAATAAAACATATTTACACACACATATATGTAAACAAAAATAGTTTACATCAGCCAGAAAAAATATAAACAAAAGTAATATCATAATGTTCCTCAAAGCCCTAACCTCCACCTAAACACGCCCTCAGGCTAAGAAACGATTACACGTGGATTGGATCCCGTGCATGGAGCCTTTTCTCAAAAATCTGATCTTAGAGAAATCCAGGGGGACATGAAAGGACAGAAAGAAAAGTCGTACACCAGAGACCGACAGACAGCAGCTACGGGGACCGGACATTTCTCCGAGCCTTGGACCAAGGTCCCAGCCGCCACCTGTCCTTCTCAAGACCCCGAATCCTCCCAGCCTCACCCAGAATACTGTGCACCCACCACCTCCACAGGAAGTATAAACCTGACACCGTGCATTCCATGTAAAGTAACGGACTTCTAAACTAACTAGCAAAAGTGCCCTAAAATCAAATCCTGATGAGTCTGAAAGGCCCGTATGACCACTCCGCATAACTCACGCGGGAAAGGAAAGGGATAGCCAGAGCTCGACCCACCGGCTTATAGATGACTATATTAAAGGACACTGGAGCAAGAAATGGTCCATCGTCTCCTACACCCCGCCACACTCCACTCTTGGACAACCACGGTTCTCCACAGGAACGATAATCCAAGTTGCCCCTCACATAGAGTCTGTCATGGAATGAGAGCAAGGCCAGATCTCAAAACTTTAAAGGGATTCTTTCCAGATTAATCAAACGCAGACCCTCCCTCATAACAGGGGCCTGGGCAATCCCTGAAGGCCCGTGGCTCGCTAAAGGCGGATTCAACAACCCTCCTCTCCAGAGCCTTCCTAGGAAGAGACTTCATTTCCTCCGCTGTCACTCGCCACTGCTACTCTTCTGGTACAGAGACTGATGTGACTGGCTCCGTGTTCTCTGTACAGCACTGCGGTATACATCAGAGCTATAGAAATGTATAATAAATAATAGTGTGTGACTGTCGGGGAGGGGACATTAGAGTGTAAGCTCCTCTGGTTCAGAGATGGATGTGACTGGCTCAGTGATTCTGTACAGCACTGCAATATATGTCAGAGCTATATAATATATATTTGTATTATAATAATCATATGTGTTGACGGGGGGGGGGCATTAGAGTGTAAGCTCCTCTGGTACAGAGACTGATGTGATTTGGCTACGTGATCTCTGTACAGCACTGTGGTATATGTCAGAGCTATATAAATGTATAATAATAATAATAGTGTGTGATTGTGAGGGAGGGGACATTAGAGTGTAAGCTCCTCTGGTGACTGATGGAATTATTATGGATAATATGGTAAAGCTCCTGTTAGAACTAAGCGGCTTTATCTTCCTGAATGAACTCCGGTTGGAGTCCCAAGCCAAGCTAAGCCAGGCCGGTAAAGCTCTTCTGCGGGCCCCGTAGGATACAGCTGGGATCCCCGGGCCCTTCCCCTGAGCGGTGCACATCTGATGATATAAAGTGGG
Organism: Lithobates pipiens; assembly: GCF_037356315.1. Taxonomy (NCBI): domain Eukaryota; kingdom Metazoa; phylum Chordata; class Amphibia; order Anura; family Ranidae; genus Lithobates; species Lithobates pipiens. The sequence goes on along the minus strand of NW_027507789.1, from coordinate 228,973,160 downwards.
ACTTTCATCTCAGAATCCTCTGTGCTGCAATAATAGAATGGTGCCGGATAGAAGTACAGACTGCATCCATTATATGACTCCAGATCAGAGGGGATCTTCTTCCAAGTCATCCCACTTCAAAGCCAAGACATTCCTTTCAATTAACCTCCGGCTTTCATGCCTTAACCCTTCCACCACCACAGGAGACACCTCCACAGCATGACAACTGCAGTCACAGGACAACCTCCATGGCACAAGTCACGTGACCAGGAAATGGTGGAGTTCCTGTGTGCAATTATTTTCAGAAATTTTGCTATTGGTGGAATAATCTGCAGAATATATCAATATGGATCTGTCAGGAGGGGGAAGAGATGGAGCACTGCTCTGCAGATCTGTAGAGAGGTCAGTGATGGAATAATCTGCATAATCTGCAGAATGAATCCATATGGATTTGTCAGGAGAGGATGGCACGGAGCAATGTTCTGCAGATCTCTAGGTCAGTAATAATAAATACTATATCAGTATACAATAGACAATTATTGATATGGCTGATGGCCAGGTCAAGCTTACTATGTCCTATCATCACAACACTAATAAACATGTGGTTGGATCAATCATCACTCCTCCCGCTGATGTACCATGCCATGGCATCCAACGTGGTTATTGGCGCTCTCACTGTTGGTGTAGGTGCAAGCTGAGTCAGCAGAGGGCGATGTCCTCCACCTAGTGAGCATCTCCTGAGGAGGGTCACCTGGGGTGAGCAGGGTACCAGCTGTGTGCGTATTCATATGACCGAGGTCACCTCACTCCACACACATTCACCAATGGCTGGTGATCTCAATATATGCAACAAGATGACCTTCAAGGTAACCCAGGACTCTGCATACACCTCAGATCCTGGGATAGCGTTCGAGGAAAACCCAAGACTCTGCATACACTTCGAATCCCAGGATAGCCTTCAAGACAAACCCCAGACTCTGCATACATCTCAGATCCCGGGTTAGCGTTCAAGGAAAACCCAAGACTCTGCATACACCTCAGATCCCAGGATAGCCTTCGAGACAAACCTAAGACTCTGCATACACTTCGAATCCCAGGATAGCCTTCAAGACAAACCCAAGACTCTGCATAAACCTCAGATCCCAGGATAGCCTTGAAGTTAAACCCAAGAATCTGCATAAACCTCAGGAGCCCTGGATAGCCTTCAAGACAAACCCATGATTCTGCATACACCTCAGATGCAAGGATAGGCTTCAAGACAAACCCAAGACTCTGCATAAACCTCCGATTCAAGGACAGCCTTCAAGACAAACCTAAGACTCTGCATAGACCTCAGATCCCAGGATAGCCTTCAAGACAAACACAAGACTCTGCATAGACCTCAGATCCAGGGATAGCCTTCAAGACAAACACAAGACTCTGCATAGACCTCAGATCCAAGGATAGCCTTCAAGACAAACACAAGACTCTGCATAAACCTCAGATCCCAGGATAGCCTTGAAGTTAAACAGAAGATTCTGCATAGACCTCAGATCCTGGCATAGCCTTCAAGACAAACCCAAGAATCTGCATAGACCTCAGGAGCCCTGGATAGCCTTCAAGACAAACCCATGATTCTGCATACACCTCAGATGCAAGGATAGGCTTCAAGGCAAACCCAAGACTCTGCATACACCTCCGATTCAAGGACAGCATTCAAGCCAAGCTCAAAACAACTTTCTGCGTTCTCTCAAAGTTTGAAAACAAAAATAAAAACCAACACAATCAGAATATTTTGTTAATAAATATCGAGGTAATAAGTATGACGATAGTTGGTAGTCCGTCAACATTGACTAAACCAATTCTTTCCATAAGATATTCTGTATATAAAGGATGAAGATGACACTGAATGATTCTACAGTCCACCTCCGATCACCACCAACATTGGGACAACTGGACAAGTACTGGATCTGTTGCTTTCATTCAAAGCAGGAACAACCAAGAGAAACCTGAGACGTAGTCACCCAAAAAAAGTTCCATCTACCACCATTGGACAACTCATTATTGATAGTAAATTGGTTCACAGAAGAGAACTACAACTTGCCCTTACTCATTGAAGGTACACAGGATGCTTAGGATTCCATGAAGAACACATTACACACAGTGAAGGGGAGAAGACAGGGAAAGCTGGGTCCTACCTGTAGCAGTGGTCAATGGCCTCCTTGGCTCGGGAATTTGCAGTAGCCCTCAAAGATTTGCTGGACAGAGCCACCACCGATGGTGAGCCCTTGTGTTTTAGGTCCACACAGTTCAGTTCTTCCTCCTCGTTTAAAGTGGGCAGATAGCCGCTGACCAGTTTTAAGCTCCCGGGTCCCATGTTGTTGAAGTAAGCCGTGTTCTCTCCTCCGGTCCTGACATATTCGAGGTATATATCGGAGGTGAGGAACATGTGGTAAGCGTTGTCTTCCATCATGGCCTGGATCTCTGCCTGAGCTTGGTCAAACATGGTGGAATCGATCTGCTGCTTCTTGACGGAGTCCCGGATGAAAACTTTGGTGGGAGGCTTCAGCTGTTTGGGCACGACGCCGCAGTTCTCAATGTAGCGTTTGTGGATAGCCTTGGCCACCCTCAGTGTTTTGGGTCCTTGATGTCCATCTGTCGGAAACCATTGCAGGCAAACCAGAAGTCTAAAGTATCCACGCATTTTTCCCTTTCCAAGAAAGTCCGGAAAAGGTGAGCTCCATCCTGATCACCCAGCAAGGAATGCAAGGACTTGTTCCACCGTGCCAGCGGAGAGTCAGGGGACGCGCTGCCTTCCGGCTCCCCCAAACCATCTTCATTTCTCCGGGGGGTATCAGAGAGCGGCGCGGACTTTGATCTTTGGCTCGGGGCTGGGAACTGGCATGGCGTCTGGCCTTCTTCTCCTGGCACTGCGGGCGAGGGGCGTCTTCTCGAAAGCTGCTGGTCTCATCCGAGAGGTGAGTCCCCAGCAAGGCACTGCTCATGGCTCTCCGGCTGCTATTGTAGATGTGAAATTCCTCTGTAATCTGCTCTCTCTCTCTCTTTCTCTCAAGTCAGCAGGGGATCCTGCGAGCCTTCTTCCCTCTGTAAATGAAAAGAAAGTATTGATTTAATCCAAAACCAGATCCGCCCAACATCAAAAGAAAAAGTAAACAGTCTTTTCAACTCCTCACTGCCACAGAGAGCCACAGACCTACACAATGCAAATCACACAGCGCCTTCAAAGGACGCCATGCAAGTGGAGAGCCTTAACCCCCTATGTCCAGAGCCCGGCGGAGAGGGAGCAAGAGAAAGGAACCCAAACAAGACCATAGATGGATGGATGGATGGATGGATGGATGGATGGATAGATAGATAGATAGATAGATAGATAGATAGATAGATAGATAGAGCAGCTATAAAAGCAATTCTTTTCAAGTACCATTGGAAAATGACTCTTTATTTTGGTCAGTTTTGGTTCTGAAGCCTACTAGGGTGCCCAGGCCAGTGTAGGGTGCCCGTTTGTAGCAGGAAGGTTGGCGCAGGGTTTTGGGGTACAGGATATAGTGTGCAGTGTGAGGGTGCAGGGATGGAGTGCATAGTGCAGGGTATGGGGTGCTAGGTGGAGAGTGTAGGGAATGGACAAGTGTGGATTGAGGGGTGTGCGGTATGTTGTAGGGAATGGAGTGAAGGATGAGGGGTGCAGGGTATGGATTGAGGGTGCAGGGTATGTGATGTAGCTTTAAAAGGTATGGGGGAGAAAGGGTGTTGGGCTAGAAAGGCAATAGGGTGAGGGATGTAGGGCATAAGAGTGTAAAAGTGAAGGGTACAGGTTGAGGGGTGCAGGGTATGGGTTGAGGGGTGCAAAGTATTGGATGTATTGGTACAGGTTGAGGGGTGCAGGGTATAGGGTGAGGGCTGCAGTTGCAGTGTATGGGGTGTAGGACTGCTGGGTATGGATTGAGGGTTACAAGGTATGGGGTAAGGGATGCAGGGTATAGGGTGCAAGGTATGGGGTGATAGGTGCAGAATGTGGGATGAAGGCTTGCAAGGTATGAGGTTTAGGCTTGCAGGGTATAGAGGGTAGGGGTGCAAGGTATGAGGTTTAGGCTTGCAGGGTATAGAGGGTAGGGGTGCAAGATATGGGTTGATGGTTGCAGGGTATAGAGGGTAGGGGTGCAAGATATGGGTTGATGATTGCAGGGTATAGAGGGTAGGGGTGCAAGATATGGGTTGATGGTTGCAGGGTATAGAGGGTAGGGGTGCAAGATATGGGTTGATGGTTGCAGGGTATAGAGGGTAGGGGTGCAAGATATGGGTTGATGGTTGCAGGGTATAGGGCAGAAGGGTGCACAGTACAGGTTGAGGGATGCAGGGTATAGGATGTAAGGGTACAGGTGGAGGGATGCAGGGTGCAGGTTGAGGGGTGTGAAGAACAGGCTGAGGATGCAGGGTATAGGCTGTAAGGGTACAGGGTAGGGATTTGAGGGGTGCGAAGAACAGGATGCAGAGTTTAGGGTACAGAATGAGGGGTGTAGAGTGCAGGTTGAGGGGGTGCAGGGCACAGGTTGAGGGGTGCAGGGTCTGGCAGTGTGCAGGTGAAAAGGATTTGAGAGCGCTCTCCTCCCCGGCGTGTTGCGTTGCCTCGTCTCTCATCTGTTTCCCATTCCCAGATTAATATCAGAGGAAACCCACCCAGCACATCAGTCAACCTCCCCAGCTCTCAGCGCTCCATCCGCCTGTTTACCAGGGAGCCCGGCCACATCTGGGGGGCACACTGCGCACCGGACCGCGCTGCCACTAAATTGGAAATACGGCCCACGGCAATTCACAGACTGTCCCCGGCACAGGAAGACTCCAACAGCACAAACATTAACCAACATAACACAAAACACAATCTCCAAACACCGACCTCGTCCAGGATATTGTCCCCGAATGTAGAGGAGGAATTCACCGCACGGCGCAGACCGCCGACATGAACAGGGAAATAAAACCGTCTTCATCCCAACTTCTATCCACATTAATCCTGACCATCCCAGGGCACGGGGGCCAGCTCAGAGACCCCCATACACAGAGCCAGCTCGAGACCCCCATACACAGAGCCGGCTCCGAGACCCCCATACACAGAGCCAGCTCAGAGACTCCCATACACAGAGCCAGCTCAGAGACCCCCATACACAGAGCCAGCTCAGAGACCCCCATACACAGAGCCAGCTCAGAGACCCCCAAACACAGAGCCAGCTCAGAGACCCCCATACACAGAGCCAGCTCAGAGACCCCCATACACAGAGCCAGCTCAGAGACCCCCATACACAGAGCCAGCTCAGAGACCCCCATACACAGAGCCAGCTCAGAGACCCCCATACACAGAGCCAGCTCAGAGACCCCCATACACAGAGCTCAGAGCCCCCCATATCCAGTGGCAGGGGCCAATCCAATGTCAGATATTGGCAGATCCTGTGCTGTGGTTACCTGGTGGGATGAGCCCCCAATTGCTGCCCTCCTCAGTGTAGAATGACCCCTGGCCAGGCATGCACAGCTTCTTACAGATCAGAGGGAGGGGGGAGGGGGAGGAGGCTCGGGAAGGGGGGGGTCTCTCACACACATTGGTCACACTATAGCCCACCTTGCTACATTGTATCACACAGCAGACACTTCAAAGAGCAGCCACATCAAAGGTGAGGCTTACCATGCCTGCAGGGGTGCCAGGGTGCCCGGAGATGGTGCTGTGCCCCCCAGGCTCCTCTCTCTCCGCTCTCAGCTCAGTGTTCAGCCACAGCAGCAGCAGCTCAGAATGATGTGTAGAAAGCTGAGAATCCATCCAACCCCCTCCCCCTCCTCCTCCCTCCTCCCCCCCCCCCCCCCAACACCAATATAACTGTCACTCCAATACAACTCCACATCAAAGAGAGACTGTCACTCACCCAACTGGGCTACTGCTGCACCCCCCCCACTGCATGACTGCACCCCCCCCCACTGCATGACTGCACCCCCCCCCACTGCATGACTGCACCCCCCACTGCATGACTGCACCCCCATACCCCCCACGGCATGACTGCACCCCCTACCCCAAACTGCATGACTGCACCCCCATTGTATGACTGCACCCCCTACCCCCCACTGCAAGACTGCACCCCCTACCCCCACTGCATTACTGCACCCCCACTGCATGGCTGCACCCCCCATACCCCCCACTGCATGACTGCACTCCCTACCCCCATTGTATGACTGCACCCCCTTTGTATGACTGCACCCCCCCCCCCCACTGCATGACTGAACCCCCCACCCCTACTGCACCCTCCATTGCATGACTGCACCCCTACCCCCCACTGCATGACTGCACCCCCTACCTCCCCACTGCATAACTGCACCCCCATACCCCCCACTGCATGACTGCACCCCAACCCCCCATTGTATGACTGAACCACCTACCACCCACTGCAAGACTGCACCCCCTACCCCCATTGCATTACTGCACCCCTATCTCCTCACTGCATTACTGCACCCCCAACCCCCACTGCAGGACTGAACCCCCTACCCCCCACTGCATGACTGCACTCCCTACCCTCCATTGTATGACTGCACCCCCTACCCCCGACTGCATGACTGTACCCCCTACCCCCCACTGCAAGACTGCACCCCTACCCCCCATTGTATAACTGCACCCCCAACCCCCATTGTATGAATGCACCCCTACCCCCCCCACTGCAAGACTGCACCCCTACCCCCATTGTATGACTACACCCCTACCCCCCACTGAATGACTGCACCCCAACCCCCATTGTTTGACTGCACCCCCTACTGCATGACTGCACCCCCAACCCCCATTGTATGACTGCACCCCAACCCCCCATTGTATGACTGAATCCCCTACCCCCCACTGAAAGACTGCACCCCTACCCCCACTGCAAGACTGCACCCCCTACTCCCCACTGCATCACTGTACCCCCTATCCCTCCACTGCATGACTGCACACCCTAACCCCCCCACTGCATGACTGCACCCCTTACCTCTCCCCCACTGCACCCCCTACCCCCATTGCATGACTGCACCCCCTACCCCCCACTGCATGACTGCACCCCCTACTCCCCACTGCATCACTGTACCCCCTATCCCTCCACTGCATGACTGCACACCCTAACCCCCCCACTGCATGACTGCACCCCTTACCTCTCCCCCACTGCACCCCCTACCCCCATTGTATGACTGCACCCCCTACCCCCATAGTATGACTGCACCCCCTACCCCCCACTGCATGCCTGCACCCTCTAACCCCCCAACTGCATGACTGCACCCCCTATTCCCCCATTGACTCACCCCCTACCCCCCACTGCATGACTGCACCCCCTACCCCTAGTGTATGACTGCACCCCCTACCACCCACTGCATGACTGCACCCCTACCCCCCATTGTATGACTGCACCCCCTACCCCCAATGCATGATTGCACCCCCTACATGACTGCACCCCCTTTTCCTTCCACTGCATAGCTGCATCTCCTCCTTTCCCATTGCATGACTGAATCCCCCTCCTCCCCCTACTGCATGACTGTACACCATCAGAGCGCCCTGCAGAGCTGACAATCAGATGGTAG